>NC_057802.1:349314031-349394509 GCF_018294505.1 Triticum aestivum | reverse complement strand
GAGAGGGAGGAGAAGTGGATCTGGGAGGGGGGCGTCGAGGGGGAGTGGGGCCAGGGGGGCCAGGGGATGCAGGGCACCGCCCTTATCCCTTCCCCTACGGGGACGGCGAGAGGGTTCGGCGGCGACCGGCGAGCGCGGTCGCCGGGTCGGGTGAACAGGGAGGAGGGAGGCGACCGGGGGAGGTGGGCTACTGGTTTGGGCCGCCCAGATGACTAAGGCCCAGGGAGGTCAGGGGGGTTCCTTTTCTTCCTCTTTTTGCATTTATTTTCTTTTTATTTATTTTCTTTTCTATTTTACATCATTTTAAAATATTTAGGCATTTTCTAAAAATGTGTTTACTTCACCATAATTAACTATGCTTATCTGGCACCCACCGAACATTTTTGTTTTGACTTTTGAAAACTTTGGTGTTTGCCACTATTTAGAATTTAAATTTTGGAACGGTTTCGAATCACTGTGAGGTTAGCAACAATAACAGAGGTGACGTGGCATGATTAGCATGGGATTACTGTAGCATGATTATCCGGGCGTTACAGCCTTCCCCCCTACTCTGGCGTTCTGCAGTTCAGTCCACAAACACAACCCTTCCATTTGATACCAATGCATACTTAGTTTAGATCTGATGCTTGCGAGTACTTTGGATGAGTACTCACGGTTGCTTTGCCACCCTCCCCCCTTCTTTCTTCTTTATGGTTGTTGGAACCAGATGGTGGATCCCAGGAGCCAGATGCCACCCCAGTCGACTACTACTACCCCGAGGGTGCCTACTTCTACATGGAGCCCGCCGACGACCAGGAGTAGTTAGGAGGTCCCACGCAGGAGGCCTTGCCTCTTCGATCGTTGATGTTTGTGCTAGCCTTCTTAAGGCAAAACTTGTTTAACTTATGTCTGTACTCAGATATTGTTGCTTCCGCCGACTCGCTTGTGTATCGAGCTATGTATTCGAGCCCTCGAGGCCCCTATCTTGTAATATAAAGCTTGTATTATTTTATTTGTGTCTAGAGTTTTGTTGTGATATCTTCCCGTGAGTCCCTGATCTTGGTCGTACACATTGCGTGCATGATTAGTGGAAGGTCGAATCGGGGGCGTCACATTCTTATCCTTGAACAGATCATCAGTGGCTTGGTGTGCTAGGAATACATGTGGAATGGAGGTAGCTAATCTCACAAACCAAAGTATACTTTGCAGATGCATGTTTGACTTGTGATGATTCCAAAGGAAGAAACATTGACTTTCTCGAATTCACGGCGGCAACTTGCATCAAATGCACATGTATTAGAGGGAGTCACTTCTTTCACCCAAACATATACCTCATGGGTTAGCACGAAGATAATGCCTATGTATATTTCCAACACTAGCTTGATGTTCAACACGAATCATGGAGGGGACAAAATGCTGCTTATGGGCTCAACAACAATTCATCGAGGTTTACATATAGATGGGATTCCATAATTATGTGAGCACTGTGATAGCATTAGTCAGAACCAAAAGATGTAATCGTGTATGCTCGAGGAAACAATCACGAGTAAGACAACATTATGAGAATCGTTGGTCCTGATTTGGTCCGACGATTGCCCACACTCTAATCAAAGTTTTGACAAGACAATAGATCCAACAACTGATCACGAGGCTCAATCGATGAAGATATCATCTTTCTTCACACACACACACACACAAAAGATATCCCTTCGGAATGAACTAAGTTGGGCAAAGCTTTTATCTTCCAACTCTCCAAGTTGTTGTCTAGCTCAACCAACTAGCTCAGGGATATCCAACACAGATTCTTGGAGAAGGGGGTGGTTTATAAGAAAACCAACTTGATCACGAGCTCAACATAACAGTCAGGGGACAACCTGGTGATACTTCTAAGAGGATATTCAGAAAATCACGAACCACCGATATGTTATTAAGATCGGGAGCAATCTTGCTTTCGAGGCAAGATGATTGATCAATTAAGCAAGGATTGACATAATCCTAACTCTTGATCGAAGAGTGCACCAGGGAAAATGAACTAGGTAGCACGATCAACCTTAGGGTGATGATTCAACAACCAACACGCTAAGAATGAGATTATTGTCCATTAACTACCAAGCAACGGGGTTGCTAGGAGTATTTATTTCACACATCATAGTTCACCTGTCGGCATTCTAGTTGCAACAACACGGGGACCAAGGAATGAACAATGATGGCAAGAAGTATCACTGCATCAAGAATTCATAATAGATGGTGCAATTCTCATGACAATCCTTACATAAAAGGGGTAATACTCCAGGTAGAACGAAATAAAAGGCTGGATTGGCATTTTGATCTGCGGAATACAACTGCTTTGACCCAATCCCAGAGATGGACGAGGTACTGGAGTTTGTTTTCCTAGTCATTCCAAAATAGAATGGCTTGACGGACCAAGAATAATAGGCATCGATGAACGAATGCATGCATACTCTTGACTATCAATTGATAGAAGATGGTCGGAATACAACTAAAAATGGACAACTCAAGGAGCATATACATTTCTGAGTTGCGGATGCATAGATTAGTATGTCGAACCAAGTTCGACAGGTTTCTTCCGGATAATCCATGCAGAAAGGTAGGATTGGCAGAGTCACAACTATCAAATGAAGAACTCGTCAAGAGCACTCTTGTTGTGATCTTTTCGTTCAGAGAACTTCTGCCTTGGCTGGTTCATGGTATTGGAAGAATGAGATACCATGGACCTCGAGGACTATCGCAAAGGTTACTAATATCCTAAGGAACTAACAACACGAGGTAAGTAGAGTGAATCTTGGGTTCAAGAACCCAGAAATAGAATACCTACTAACTGAATAACATCACGGGATGCTTTCGAGAATGGCGGCCAGAATCATCACACTAGGAACACAAAACATGGCTAGATTACTAGCTGATTCCCTAAGACACCTAGGGTCATAATAACAACTCCAAAATATATACCGAGGCAATGAAGTACCTCAACACACTAGTTAGTGTGGTTGATCTGGCACAAAGGAACTTTGGAACAGTAAGAAGGGATTTACAAATGCATCAGACTATTTAGAAACCTGGGATGACTCGGACGGACTAACGACTGAAAATGCTCAAAAGATTTTGAGATATCCTGCAAAATGGTGGCATAACCACTCAACATCATAAAATCAAGGTTCTGAGATAAACTATCAGCACACGGAGGTAGTAAGAACAGAACTGAGGCTTGAATCCATCAATCCTATGAGTCTACGGATTCGTAACACGTGATCCTGATAGAAAGAAGAGCAAGCCTAGTTCCTTATCCCCGTAGGAAGGATAGGATGACTCGGATCAAAAAGGCATAAAGTAAAGCAGTAAAAAGAGCCTTACGTTCCCTTCCACAATCATTTCCCTTATATAACTAAAGCATTTCTAGACTCAACTTCGACCAGTTTGGCTTGGTAATCCTACAGGCAGTCAGGCTCTGATACCAAAGCTGTCAGGACCCCGATCCTAAGTCACACCGATCTAGCATGTAACACATCATATCACTTTGCGGCCTCACGCACGGTATTCCCACGGGTGCCACCTTACCTAGCCCGGGACCGTTTGCGCCTTTTGGCTCATGTATATGATAGTGTCGCTAGCATCCATATGACAAAGAACCCGGGCCGACATGACTAGTCATGAATCCAAAGTGGCACTAACTTACACGGACATGCATACATGACCCAGCAACGAACGTGTCGGTCATCAACGTATGAACCCAAGTCGTAGCAAGCTACAAGGACTTAAAGGAACAACGCGTGACATTTCCCCGAAGGGACTGACACAGGAACGGAGAAGGACACATGCCGGTCAGCCTAAGTGTTCCGGAGCAGTAGCAAGCTACCATGGCTCAGTGGAAGCACTAGGAGACATTTCTCGGTAAGAGAGGCTACCAAGAATAAACAACTAGGTTGTCGGATCCCACACATACCAAGCATTTCAATAACATACACACAATATGCTCGATATGTGCAAATACAACATGGCATCACAACAAAACTCTACGACTCAAAGTATTTATTCATTAGGCTCCGAGGAGCCAGATATTACAAACATGGGTCTGATGACCCAGCATTCAAATCATACAAGCAATAAGCACATGTGGAAGCTTAACTTGTCTGAGTACAGACAACTACAAATGAAAAAGGCTGAGAAGCCTGACTATCTACAAGACCCTGCCGAGGGCACAAGATCGTAGCTGAGGTAACAAGCTAAACGTCGAAGTCCACGCGGAACTAATAGTGAGACTGAAGTCTCTCTACAAAACATAAATTAAGCAAACGTGAGTAAAAATGTACCTAGCAAGACTTACATCAAAACTAGCTACATATGCATCAGTATCAACAAAGGGGTGGTGGAGTTTGACTGCAGCAAGCCAGCTTTGACTCAGTGGCTATCCTGAACTACGACTGCAAGTAACTCTTTTGAGGTGGCGCACACGAGTCCACATATTCACCATATCAATACACCACTATGGATCCGCTCTCGCTCTCCCTACGAGAACGCCATCCATAGCACTCATGCTTATCTTGCGCATTTTAGAGTGTCCACTTTCACTTGTCTATGAACTGTACAGGCAACAGAAATCCTTTACCGCGGACGCGGCTATTCAAATAGATGATGTTAACCCTCCAGGGGTGTACTTCTTCACGCACGCTCTCGCCACGTACCACCATGTACACGTCGTGTATCTTGGCAACCTTCAAGCGGAAGCCAGGCGAGGGAGTCGGCCACGACCTGACTAACCACACAAGTCTCTAGTCCAGGTTTATCGCCTATTCGGGTTCCATCCACAAGGAGATCCGGCCGTGGTGTCGCTCATGGCCCCAAACGATGTGTGCAGGGTTCCCAAGCCCACCTCGCCGGATGGATCTATGCTTGGTACACCGTGCCACGGTGCCTAGTCTGTCCCAAGCCCACCTGTACCGGGTGCCACTTGGTAGACTACTAGCACTACCTACAAACACCAGAAACTAGTTGCAACTCCTAGACAGAGATCAGGTTGATTAATAAGCCGAGAGGGGTCGAGTTACCGGAACCCAATGTGTGGTACTAGTTGTTCATGGATCACAAACACAGAACTCAGTTCCTGAGGATGGTTTTAATGAGACAACCCACCATGTACTCCTACATGGCCTCTCACCGCTACCTTTACCAAATCGTGTTCACACACTTAGCTCTCAACAGTAGGACATGTTCACAACTTTCCAATTCATCCCCGATGAATCAGACTTGACACAACTCTAAGCAATAGCAGGCATGACAAACAAGCATGAATGAGTAGGCACATCGGGGCTCAAACAACTCCTACTCATGCTAGTGGGTTTCATCTATTTACTATGGCAATGACAGGTCATGCAGAGGAAAGGGGTTCAACTACCGCAACATGTAACAGTTGAATCGCTATTGTCCTAATGCAGTAAAAGAGAGCAGGAGCGAGAGAGTGGGATTGTATCGGAATGAACAAGGCGGTTCTGCTTGCCTGGCACTTCTGAAGATAGTATAGCTCTTCATCGGTGTCATCGATCACATCGTCAGAGCAACATCTACCGAGAGGAACAATATCGGCAACAGAGAAAGAACACAATCAATGCAATGCTACAATATGATGCATGATCATGACATGGCAATATGCTGTGATTTGGGCTAATGCAACAGAAAGTCATTTTAATTGAAGTGGAATTCAAAACTACATCAAATTCCAACTCCAAACCTATTATGAATTTGCCCTAATCATGTTTCATCCTAAATAGTGAGTTTAACTTGCTCAAACATGGCATAAACAGATTCTTTGGATTTTCTGTCATTTTTCATATATAAATTATTTCATTTGGAGTTATGGTTGATTTTCTATGATTTTTAGAAGTTTGGGATATTTTCTGAAATAAATAAATCATTTCTGATTTATTTTAAATCCCAGAAAATATTTACTACGTCAGCATGATGTACTAGTGACATCAACAGGTCAACGGGCTGGTCCAGGTCAAACCTGACCAGTAGGGCCCACTGGTCAGTGATACAGAGTCAGCTACAAAGGCTGACACGTGGGACCCGGTCAATGCTGACGTGGCCAAGTCAAACTGACCGGTGGGGCCACGGCATTAGCTTAATCTAAGCAGGGAGATAAACCTATGATTAATTAAGGGCATGGGGCCCATTTGTCAGTGACCTAAGACTATTAGGTTAGTGCCTAATCTGCTGTTAGGCCGACGTTTAACCGGGGTTAACTCGCCGGCAAGGTGCCGCGGCGGCGGGGTGGCTCGGGAATCGCCCACAGGGCACGGCTTGCGACGCAGTTGGGTTCTACGGCGAGCTGGGGCTCGTGCGCATCCAGCGGTGGCAGTGAGAGGGCGCGAGGTGGTCTATAGCGGCGGCAGCGGCGAGTTGGGCGGCGGCCGGAGCTCGGGTGTCGACGGAATCGACGACACAACGCGCGGGAGGACCAGCGGTTTGCACCTAGATGATCTACGAGAGCTCACAAACCCAACGGAGGCACGCACAGGACCATTTGGTCACCGGAGCCTCGTCGGCGACGAGCTCGTGCGGCGGCGACATACGGGACTTGCGGTCATCGGTGTTGCAGTGATAAATCGACCATGGGGAGAGGGGGGAGATGACGGTGGGGCTCACAGGGAGTTGGATGGGTGGCTCGTTTGGCTCGGGGAAGCGTCAGAGTGAGCGGGCGGCGGAGGGGATCTCCGGCGACCCGAGGAGGAAGAAGGGGTCGGGGACCTCATCACGGAGCTCCTAGCGGCGCCTGGCTTGGTGCAGAGGACGCCGGGGTTGAGGCGGAGCTCGTGGCATATCCGGATGGGCGTGGGGAGGTCGGGGGTAGCGGTGAATGGCGACAGTGGCGGCGGCTCCGTTCGGTAATGAGAGAGAGAGGTCTAGGGGAGAGGATGAGGATGAGGGAGAGCGAGAGAGCATCAAGGGGGTCGCGTGGCGTCCTCAGGGTGATGGGGAGACTGGCAGGGACGCAGGAGGTGGCCGGTGTGTGGCCAGCGCGCGACGAGCATGCGCCCCTGCCTTCTGGTGCGAGGTAGGGGGTGACTGGCGCTGGCCAGTCGGCTGGGCCGGCACAGTGCCAAGCCAGCAGTGGCCCAGGTAAGTTTTCCCCTTTTCTAAATTGTTTCTGTTTTCTATTTATTCTGTTTTGTTTTGATTTAGTAAACATACTAAACCATTTGATAAAATCATGGAAATAATTATGGGTGCTTTCTGAATTATTCAAGTGACCCTTAATAATTTCCAACATTTTTGGAGCACCTAAAATATATATAGCATTTAAATAGCTTCAATTCAAATATGTTTGAATTAATTCAAAGTCCAAATATGTCCTGTAGAAATGTGAACCATTTTTTGGTAGATGCTTCCACCTTGATCCAGAAATGATGAACATTTTTAAAGGGTATTTTGAAATCATTGGAAAAGATTTTAGTTGAACCTATTTGAATTCCTTTTGATGCTAGGGTTTGAACATCCCCATTTCAAATTTCCATGAAAGTTAAGCATGATGCAAGGAAGATGTAAACACTAGGCAGAACCACAAGCTAGGGATGTGACAGCTTGGTTTGGATAAATGGGCTTTCCATGCGGCTTGAATTAATTTTTACGTCAACATATTTTTACTAATAGCATGTGAACCCTCACTTAATCTGATCACTAACTACCTTATATGTATTGCAGGGAAACAATGGGAAGCACCGAGGTTTACAATTGAGGCTTGCACATGCATTGTCTTTTGTCTAATAGCACATTATTGTGCAATTGCAGGAACCATTCTAATATTTAGGTTTTTAACAATTTGGTCTTGCAGATGTAGGTCCTGCTGTCAGAGGTTTTGACCCACTGTTCGACCCTTTTTGCATATGGGGAAATGAGTTGTCCATGAATATCAGTCAAGTCAAGAAACTCAGAAAGATTGTTAGGATAAAGAAATTAGTGACAAAAAACAACAAGATCTTTGTCTGCACAATGAAGAAGACGTCAGTTCACTACACGATGGTGCTAATTATCATACCTTGCTTTTTTTATTCCTTTGCCCCATTTCCAATATAGATAAGATATTTATGCACATCCTTGTTTTCAGGCCTTTCGAAAGCAGTTCACTGATGATTACCTCTCAAACCACCTATATGGTCAGGAGGCGAGGAAGGTATTCATACAACACCCATGGTTCAATATTGAAGTATTCCTGAAGAGGATGAAGGATGGACGGTCAATCATCCACATGCACTGGCCTAAAGTTGCAAAGACCTTCAACATCAATGAAGGCTCAATATTCGCCTTCCGCTTCAGTAGTTTTCCAGATGAGATTCATCTGTCTATGTACCATCTATGATGCTAATTTCGAAAGGTTATAGATGTTGCATGTGAAACTTGGTGCTGGTGCAGTTGTGTAATGGGGTAGATGAGTGCTGGAGGTATATGATGTTGTACTCTGATGTATTTCAATTATGAAATCCCGCTTCCTTAATATGGAAATGAAATATATTGTGTGCTTAATATGACATGTCAATTAAATTAATAAATGGATTATTAATAATAGGAAAATTAGCCTGCTAGTGGCCAATTAGCCTGCTAATTGGGTTTTTCTATTGCAGGCGGTTGTTGAGAAAACACCGTGGGTGATGACCTCAGGCAACGCACACAGCTTCTAGGAATAAACCGAGTTGGATCAATGAACAATCACACACGACTCAGCCCGGGCATTCAGTCTTTTCGGTTTGTTTGGTCCGGTCTTTCAAAATTTCGGTCTTCCATCATTGAAGACCAAAATAATTTCGGTCTTTTCGGATCTTCACTATTCGTTCTTCGGTCCCGACCAAACAGACCAATTTAGTTGCACAACTCGGATTCATTTTTCTTCCGGTACCAGTACATGTTTATATAAGCAAAATAGACAACAAAAGAGTACATGTTTATATAAGGAAATTAGAATCCTGTAATATATTATAGAATACAACTCAAACAATCAGCTAGTAGAGCTTCGGTTCTTCAAGCCAACAATCTAAATAAGTGGGCGTGACTAACTCTGCACTTATGCAGCATACAGAGAATAGGAGAATGGGGGCAACGCACCAAATGTCAAACGATGGTAGGCAGCAACCATCCGTCGAAGAGCATGGGAGTTGGCGATGGTGGCACGACGCACAGGGGTTGGGGATGGCGGCCGTCATCGGGGCCCGGGCGTTCGGTCTTGGGCGAATGGGGAGGCGAGGCACTGCCTGTTGGAGAACAGGGAGGCGGAGCACCGGACGGAGGATGGGAGACGACGACCATCCTGGGGCGATTGCAGGCAAAGCAAGGCGGGGGTAGTGACGGCGCGGTGGTTGGCGATGGTGGCGGGCCGGCTAGGATTGGGACGGGGGTTGGACTGTTGGGAACCGTTGCATGGAAAACCAAAAAAAATTCTACAGACACGCAATGATCTATCCATGCAGATGCATAGAAACGAGGGGGAGAGTGTGTCTATGTACCCTCGTAGACCGTAAGCGGAAGCGTTTCTCAACAGGGTTGATGTAGTCGAACTTCTTCGCGCTTCAACCGATCAAGTACCGAACGCACGACACATCCGCGTTCTGCACACGTTCAGCTCGGTGACATCCCTCGGCTTCTTGATCTAGCAAGACGTCGAGGTAGTAGATGAGTTCCATCGGCACGACGGCGTGGTCACGGTGATGGTGAAGTGGTCCTCATAGGGCTTCGCCTAAGCACTACGAAAATATGACCAAGGGTGTAAACGGTGGAGGGGGACGCCACACACGGCTAGGCAATTGTCTGGTGTGTGTTAGGCGCCCCCTCCCACATATATATAGGTGGGAGGGAGGGAGGAGTAGCCAAAGGAGGCGCCCAAGTAGGAGGAATCCTACTTGGGATCCCTCCCAAGCCGCGCCCCCTTCTTTCCTTCTTTGGAGTGCGGGGAAAGGTAGGGGAGGGTGGCGCCCCTCCCTTTCCTTTCTCCCATGAGAGGGAAAGGAGCAGTGGCTAGCCCTCCCCCTTTTCCTTCCCTACGGCTGTCCAAACAAGTGGAGGGGCGCACCAGCCCCCTAGTGGGTTGGTCTGTCCCTCCCTTTGGCCCATTAAGCCCATAACTTGCCGGGGGGAGGTGCCCGGAACCCCTTCCAGTGACCCGATTCCTTCCCGGTACGTCCCGAAACACTTCCGGTGTCCAAATACCATCGTCCTATATATCGATCTTTACCTCTCGACCATTTCGAGACTGCTCATCATGTCCGTGATCTCATCGGGGACTCTGAACAACATTCGGTCACCAAATCATATAACTTATATAACACTATATCGTCAACGAGCGTTAAGCGTGCGGACCTCCCTTTCCTTTCTCCCCTGAGAGGAAAATTCGGGAGGGGCTAGCCCTCCCCCTTTTCCTTCCCTAGGGCTGTCCAAACAAGTGGGGGCGCACCAGCCCCCTAGTGGGCTGGTCTGTCCCTCCCTTTGGCCCATTAAGCCCATAACTTGTCGGGGGGAGGGGGTGCCTAGAACCCCTTCCGGTGACCCGATTCCTTCCCCGTACGCCCCGAAACACTTCTGGTGTCCATATACCATCGTCCTATATATTGATCTTTACCTCTAGACCATTTCGAGATTCCTCATCATGTTCGTGATCTCATCCGGGACTCTGAACAACATTCGGTCACCAAATCATATAACTTATATAACACTATATCGTTACTAAACATTAAGCGTGCGGACCCTACGGGTTCGAGAACTATGTAGACATGACCGAGACACCTCTCCGGTCAATAACCAACATCGGAACCTGCTGGATGCCCATATTGGCTCCTACATATTCTACGAAGATCTTTATCGGTCGAACCGTTATGACAACATACATAATCCCTTTGTCCATCGCTATGTTACTTGCCCGAGATTCGATCATCGATATCTTCATACCTAGTTCAATCTTTTTACCGGCAAGTCTCTTTACTCTTTCCGTAATAGATCACCTCGCGACTAACTCCTTAGTCATTTGCTTGCATAATCCCTTAGTCATTTGCTTGCAAGCTTATGATGTGTATTACTGAGAGGGCCCAGAGATACATCTCTGATACTCAGAGTGACATATCCTAATCTCGATCTATGCCAACTCAATAAACACCTTCAGAGATACCTGTAGAGCATCTTTATGATCACCCAATTATGTTGTGACGTTTGATAGCACACAAGGTATTCCTCCGGTATCCGGGAGTTGCATAATCTCATAATCGAAGGAATATGTATTTGACATGAAGAAAGCAATAACAACAAACTGAACAATCATTATGCTAAGCTAACGGATGGGTCTTGTCCATCACATCATTCTCCTAATGATGTGATCCCGTTATCAAATGACAACTCATGTCCATGGTTAGGAAACCTTAACCATCTTTGATCAGTGAGCTAGTCTAGTAGAGGCTCACTAGGGACAGGGTGTTTGGTTATGTATTCACACATGTATTTAAGTTTCCGGTCAATACAATTCTAGCATGAATAATAAACCTTTATCATGATTTAGGAAATATAATAATAACCATTTTATTATTGCCTCTAGGGAATATTTCCATCAGTCTCCCACTTGCACTAGAGTCAATAAATCTAGTTCACATCACCATGTGATTTAACACCCATAGTTCACATCATCATGTGACCAACATCCAAAGAGTTTACTAGTCAATAATCTAGTTCACATCACCATGCGATTAACACCCAAAGAGTACTAAGGTGTGATCATGTTTTTCTTGTGAGAGAGGTTTAGTCAACGGGTCTGTCATATTCATATCCGTATGTATTTTGCAAATTTCTATGTCTACAATGCTCTGCATGGAGCTACTCTAGCTAATTGCTCCCACTTTCAATATGTATCCAGATCGAGACTTAGAGTCATCTGGATTGGTGTCGAAGATTGCATCAACGTAACTCTTTACGACGAACTCTTTATCACCTCCATAACCGAGAAACATTTTCTTAGTCTTCTTTAGGTACCTAAGGATAATTTTGACCGTTGCCTAGAGATAGACTCCTGGATCACTATTGTACCCCCTTGCCAAACTCATGACAAGGCACACAATAGGCCTGGTACACAACATGGCATACTTTATAGAACCTATGACTGAGGCATAGGGAATGACTTTCATTCTCTCTCTATATTTTGCCGTGGTTGGGTTTAGAGTCTTACTCAACTTCACACCTTGTAACACTGGCAAGAACCCTTTCTTTGACTGATCCATTTTGAACTTCTTCAAAAATTTATCAAGGTATGTGCTTTGTGAAAGTCCTATCAAGCGTCTTGATCAATCTCAATAGATCTTGATGCCCAATATATAAGCAGCTTCACCGAGGTCTTTCATTGAAAAATTCTTATTCAAGCATCCTTTTATGCTATCCAGAAATTCTATATCATTCCCGATCAACAATATGTCATCGACATATAATATCAGAAATGCTAAGAGCTCCTACTCACTTTCTTGTAAATACAGGCTTCTCTGAAAGTCTGTATAAAACCATATGCTTTGATCACCTCATCAAAGCGTATATTCCAACTCCGAGATGCTTGCACCAGTCCATAAATGGATCGCTGGAGCTTGCACACTGTGTTAGCACCTTTAGGATCGACAAAACCTTCTGGTTGCATCATATACAACTCTTCTTTAAGAAATCCATTAAGGATTGCAGTTTTGGCGTCCATTTGCCAGATTTCATAATCATAAAATGCGGCAATTGCTAACATGATTCGGACAGACTTAAGCATCGCTACGGGTGAGAAGGTCTCATCGTAGTCAACTCCTTGAACTTGTCGAAAACCTTTCGCGACAAGTCGAGTTTTGTAGACAGTAACATTACCATCAGCGTCAGTCTACTTCTTGAAGATCCATTTATTCTCTATGGCTCGCCGATCATCGGGCAAGTCCACCAAAGTCCACACTTTGTTCTCATACATGGATCCTATCTCAGATTTCATGGCCTCAAGCCATTTATCAGAATCTGGGCTCATCATAGCTTCTTCATAGTTTGTAGGTTCGCCATGGTCAAGTAACATAACTTCCAGAACAGGATTACCATACCACTCCAGTGCGGAATGTCGGGTGGTTGGTGCGACATATGCGAAGGGATGGCTTATCATTGTGGGAGCCAATAAAACGTCGCCGGTGCCCGGAAACGGGATGAGGCGAAGACATGCACGCCGGCGAATCTTACCCAGGTTCGGGGCTCTCCGAGGAGATAACACCCCTAGTCCTGCTCTGCGGGGTCTCCACATGATCACTAGATCGATAAGGGGTAGCTACAATCGCTCCTAGAGCT
Source organism: Triticum aestivum (assembly GCF_018294505.1). Lineage (NCBI taxonomy): Eukaryota > Viridiplantae > Streptophyta > Magnoliopsida > Poales > Poaceae > Triticum > Triticum aestivum. The sequence continues at coordinate 349,381,201 of NC_057802.1, read as the reverse complement.
GTTGAGATCAAGGGAGAAGAAGAACAAGGCTAGCTCTTGCTTCTCTCTATCTATGGTGTGTGTGCTATGCGTGGGTGTTAACCTAGAAGCCAACTATGCTCAGTGGCCAACTCAGAAGCCAACCCCTTGCATGGGTGCTCCGGGGGGTTTATATAGGCCTACCCCCTGGGGGTACAATGGTAATGCGACTGGGAACTGGTCCCAGCCGTCAGTGTCTACGCTCGCCGGCTTCTCCGCCGGCTGCTGGGTCCCGCCGGCTGGTGGGTCCCGCCGGCTGCCGGCTACTTGGTCGACAAGCCGGTCCCACCGCCTAGGGTCTTGTCGGCGGCTGCTTACTGTAGCCACGCCTCTGATGATGAGGGCTTTGTCGAGGTGAGCGTGGCTACAGTAGGCCACCTCGGGGGCTATCACTGTAGCCTCACCTCGTCTTGTCTCCTTAATGGGGCTCCTGCTTCGAGGAAGGGAGTAGCCGGCTTCTAGAGGCCGGCTATACTCTTGGCCGACTAGGAAAGGCCGGGCCGCCTTCACGCCTCTCTCTGGCTGAAGGAGCCCGCAGTCCTTGGGCCATACAGGAGTGGGTCGTGGACGACGTCGAGGCTAGCGTGGCTACAGTGCCGAGCCGCACGGGAGACGTCCCTCCCGTACGGCCTCCTGTAGCCATGCCCGCCTCGGGCTTCGGGGGTCATGGGCCGCACTGTGGCCACACCTGGTCACGTCGCCGTTATGGAGGAGTGGTTGTGATCTTGGCCGGCCCCTAGGAGTCGGCGTCCTTCCTGGTCGGCTTCTTGGAGTCGGCCACCCCGTAGTCGTCCTGGGGAGGAGTCGGTGAGGCTGGGTCGCGTTCCGGGAGTCGGCTTTAGTGGTAGCCGGCCGGGGAAGGCGGCCCAAATGCTTGGAGTGCTTGAAGGCCCAAAGGCCTGATAAATTTTCTGAAGAGCCAGGGGTAGTCGGTTAGGCTACCCGTGGCCGTTTACCCCGACAGTAGTCCCCGAAGCTGATTGGGCTTCGAGGTGGAGTGGGGTTCAAGAAGCTCGATCAGCTTCCCATCGTGACGAGCCGGCAGCTGGGAGCCGGCCTTGGTCAGGCGCGCCGCCTTAGTCGAATTCTTCTGGAGTCGGGGGGCGGGAACCCGCAGGTACGTGCACCGGGCTGCGGGCCGGCCTCGGGCCGTTGGCGTGCCACGTGGCCGGAAAGCCTGCCAACCCACGCACGTGACGGGACGTCGCCGCAGGGAGGGGGCCCGCTACGTCCGCGCCCCGGCCCAGGCGCGGATCCTTTGTATCCCGAAACCGCCCGCACGTTCCGTGCGGCAGTTTCAGCTCGCACTTATGCGTAATAAACGCGAGACGTGGGGGGAGTAGGCGCAGTTAATCCCACGTCTCCCCCCACGTCCGGCCTCTTCGGCCGCGTGAGGCTATAAGTAGGGGGAGGTGGAGGGCGGCAGGCCCTCGCACGCTCCTCCTACTTCCACCGTCTTCTTGCCTTGCTCGTTCTCGCGACAGCGCCTCGCCGCCGCGCTCTTCCTCCGCACGCTCCTCCGCCGCCGTGCTAGCTTCCGCTATGCCTCCCCACGTAGAGCAGCTTGGCGGGGATTGGGATGGCTCCATCGTCCATAACGACCACATCGACTTCCTCCGCGACACCCGGCGTCTGCCCAGCGCGGACAAAGTGGAGGTCCGCCTCGCGCCGGAGAAGGAAGTCAGGCCGGCGCCGCGGGAGGGCGAGCGGGTGGTCTTCCGCTCGCACTTCCTGCGCGGCTCCGGCCTGCCAGTGAGCGCCTTCTGCCGCTCCTGGCTGGAATTCTATCAGCTCCAGCCGCACCACCTCACCCCCAATGCGGTGGTGCTACTGTCGGCCTTCGTCACCCTGTGCGAGGGCTATCTTGGCGTCCTCCCCACCCTCGAGCTCTGGGGGGAGTTCTTCCAGTCGAAGCTGGGCACGCGCGTGCGGGGCGTGCCGGCTCAGACCGGCGCCTTCATCGCGTCGCGGAGATCAGGCACCGACAACCCCTTCCCCATCATCACCCTGATCCAATCGGTGAAGAAGTGACAGAATTCATACTTCTACGTGTGGAGCATCGCTCCCCGGGGCGACTACCTCAACCTGCCGGCCTACGTGGCCGGCCCACCAGCGGGCAGGCTGCCCCAGTGGTCCTTCCGGGCCGTGACGCTGTCGCAGGGAGGAAACGCCACCATCGCCCGCCTGCGGGTGATGGTCCAGTCGGAGGGCCTGACGGGGCCCGACCTCCTGGCCGAGTTTGTCACGCGCCGGGTCCTTCCGCTCCAGAGCCGGCCTCATCTGATCTGTCAGATGAGCGGCCAGCTCGATCCGAGCCGGATGTGCACCAAGGAGATGCCGCAGCCCGACGCCGCTGACATGGTGAATTACCTCGCCAACTGCCAACTTTCCGAAGACTGGCAATTCGGCAAGGAGCCATACAGCCGCGCCAATCCTCCGCCTACGGTACGCTCCCCTCGTCTCTTTTTTTTTCTTTCTCTCAGCTTTGTCGCCGAGTTCCTCTGGGCCGACACTAACTCAGTTGGCTTGCTCTTTTGACAGAGTCCACTGCTCCGGCCGGCCGGCGGGGCAGACATGGAGCGCCGCTTCGTCCCCGACCGGACCGAATACGACCAGGAGGACCCCGACCTGGGGGCGGTCCATATGGAGGATGCCGCCGAGCCGGCCGGCGGCGAAGCAGGCGGCTCCGGGTTCACCGCTACCTTCGACGACTGGCCGGACGAGGACGAAGCCGAAGCCGTCCCGCATCGCCAGCCGGCATCCGGACGCGGCGCGGGCTCCTCCGGCGTGCAGCCTGCTTGGGGTAGAGGCCAGAAACGTCGCGCCACCCAGGGCATGTTCGGTAGCCGGACGAAGAAGCCCAGGGGTGGGGCGGTGGCCACCAGGCGGGAAGAGGCGGCCGCGAAGGCGGCTCGCTTCCGCAAAGTGGTGAAGCAGCCGCAGACTGTGTCGTCGTAAGTTCTCTCTTTCTATGTACTGTCCTTCTTCCTTTCCTTTGGTGATTCTTGAATCTTCGTCTTCTTTTTCAATGGTCAGAGCTCCGCTGTCACTTGAGCGGGCGGCCGCTGGCTCCGTCGTCGAGTCACCAGGGGGCTCTGGGAGCACCACCCGCCGCGTAGATCCCCGCGCCGCCCTCCTGGAGGCGACGGAAAGGAACGCGCGGGAGGCGCGGGAGGAGCAGGAAGTGCGGGAGGCGGAGGCGCGGAGGGCAGCCGCCGCCCAGGCAGCTCGGGAGGAGGAGGCGGCGAAGGCGCTCGCCGAGGCCGCAGCCAAGGCCCAGGCAGAGGCCGAGGCCGAAGCGGCGGCAGGGGAGGCTTTGATGGTCACCCCCCTGCGCACCATGGCGCCCGGGGACGTGGATCCCTCGCCAGGGGGAGCCAGCGGTTCCCAGCCGGGGCTGGGAGGAAGCGGCGACGACGTCGTCATCTTGGGGGAGGCGCCGGGGCCGACTCCTCCGACTAGGGTGACCCAAGGCCGCCAGCCTGAGCCTGCGCCCGCACAATCGGTGGAGGGCGAGCCGGCCGCGGGGGCTGAGGTGGCGGTCCGGGTTCCGCCAAGCCGGCGTGCAGGGAAGGCTGCGTCTGAGCCGCAGAAGGCTGCGTCGGAGCCCCAGCCGGCCGTAGGCTCCAGCTCGTCGGCCCGAGACGCGGAGGCGGCCAGCGCTACCTCGGGGTGGACGCCGGGCGGAGGGATAGCCGTGGTGAACGTCGCTGCACAAGACGTCCGGACCCGGCTGCAAAGCCAAGCCGCGGCACTGAGGCAGTTCACCGACGAATTCCTCGCCACGCGGGCAGCCATCCGGGTTAGTATTCTCATCTTGTTCTTTCTTGATCTTGATTTCTCTCGTGGGGGCGCGTCAGCGCACCCACTGGGTGTAGTCCCCGAGTTCCGAGTCGGCTGCTGAGCAAGCGGCTTGAAACTTCTTGGAGATTTTGTTTTTGCTGCTTTTGTTCTTACGTCGGTCTTCTGTCCGTCTTGCAGGACTACCACAACCTCCGAGCGGCCGCCTTCAACTCCCAGGCTCGGGAGCTGACTCAGAAGACCGCCGATATCACTGAAAGCCGAGGTATGTGACTTGATCTTTATCTCATGTGGGGGCGCGTCAGCGCACCCATTGGGTGTAGTCCCCGAGATTCGGGCCGATTGCTGAGCATTCGGCTCGGATCTTCCTTGATGATTTCTCATCGTTCTTCTTCTTCTTCTTCTATCTTCTGCAGCGGCCAACGCCAGTCTGAGGGCACAGTTGGGGGAATCCCAGACTGCTCTTCGTGCCAAGGACGCGGAGCTCGCCGCCTTGGTGCAGGAGCGCGACCGCCTGGTCAAGAAGTTGGCCGACCAGGAGGAAGGCCACCAGGCGGCGCTGAAGGCTGCGCAGGATCGCGAAGCCGCCCTCCAGGCCGAGCTCGAGACGGAGGCGGCCGGCTGGGCCGATGCCAGGCAGACTCTGGTCTCCGGCTATGGCCAGATCGAGGATCTGGTTGACTGTAAGTCGTCTACCCCTTCGTCCTTTCTTGCCATCTGCTAGTTTGACTTGTTTTTCTGATTTTGGTGTTTTTCTTTCCTTTTCTTCTTCGCGCAGAGTACTTCCCCGGCTATTCCACTGCCGCCAACCAGGCCATCGAAGCCCGTCGCCAGGCGAAGAGGCAATCCGGCTTCGAGATCTCGCCAACCGCCGGCCGCTCGCTGGAGGAACAGCTCCTGGCGATCCAGGCTCGCATCCAGCCGGCTCACAGGCTGCTCCGCCGGCTTCAGCGCGCGGGATCGCAGGTCTTGGCCGCCCTCTGGCCCGGCCAAGTGGTCCCTCGTACCCCCAGTCGGACTGCCGACTGGCTGGAGCTGGCAGTCGGCCGCTTCGAGGCTTGGAAGGCGTCAGCGGCTCGCTCCGGCGCCAGGCGGGCGCTGGAGTTCGTCAAGGCCTGGTATCCTGGCCTGAACCTGGACCAGCTGGCGACCTGGCGGCAGCAAGCCGACACGGATCTGGAGCCGGCGCGGCCGGCCATCATTCGGCGGGCTTCAGCGATCGCCGACTACACCGACACCAACGTCTTCGCCCCCGAGGTGGACGACAATGGAGTCGCCCAGCCGGAAGATTGGTTCGGGCTGGACCCGGTGTACGGCGAGGACTCGGCGGAGGAGATCGACTCCAGCGACGAGGGCGAAGAGGAGGAGGAGGAGGGTGAAGACGCCGAGCTGGCTGGTGGAGTAGCCGGCCAGCCTGACCGCGCCTCCAGCACTACGTCGCGTGCGAGTGCGTCTCCTGCCGCGGGAGGCGGTCAGGCCGGGACTAGCTAGGCGGCCACTCCTTCAGCCGGCGAGCTGCCCTCACCGACCATCTCGGCCTCCAAGTCGCGCCTTAGTCTTCTTTGTTTTGTTTTCCTGTCTTGTTACTTTTGAACAATGTTTGGTTAAGTCTGCACAATTCCACCCACTGGGTGTATTCAAACTTAAGTCTGTTGCCGGCCTGTGGGCGGCTTTATGTATATAAGTTATGCAATCGGTCTTTCCTTGTACTTTCGCTTTTTGTCCTTCTGCTTTTTTTTCCTTTGCCGCCCTCCCTTGGTTGCCGCCTCCCTAGTCAAACAGTTGCTCTACAATCTGTAGCCGGGGAGTGCCTGGCCGATTGGGGAGGGGGAAGTACTTTTAGCTCTGCCGGACTTAAGCTAAGTTTTTTTAGGAAGCCGGCCAGCCGGCTGCTGTGGCAGCCGGCAGGCATATATGGAGGCCATCTTTTTGCCATATAGGCTAGTTGTTCCTTAGCCGTTTTTCGTGTGGGCGTCCTTTCTGTCTTCTCTCTTGCTAGTCGGACAGTCAGTTCTTTGAGCTGCGACTTTCAACAAGAGAGGACTTGGGAGCCGGCGCACTACTTTGCTGGCTTCGGGAAGAACTTAGAATATAGCTCAAGGCGGCCAGTCCCCGGGCCGACTAGTCGGACCCGGTGCCGGACAAGAATTCAAAATGTAATAATACATTCATGGATATGACACTCGTCATTCATAGATAAATAAAAGGCAGTCCCCGAGTACTGTTCGGGGGGCCTGTTGGTTTGTAACTTAATACAAAAGGGGTAGCGTGATACATACTGCTTTTCAGCTGAAAAATCGTCTTAGGAGGTTTGCGTTCCATGGTCGCTCCGACTCCTTGCCGGAGTCGTCTCTCTTGCGTGCTCTTGGCTTTTGCGCGTCGATCAAGTAGTAGGAGTCGTTGCCGAGTGCCTTGCTGACGACGAAGGGGCCTTCCCAAGGGGCCGAGAGCTTGTGCTTGCCGGCTGTTCGCTGGATCAGCCGGAGCACAAGGTCGCCCTCTTGGAAGGATCTTGGCTTGACCTTGCGGTTGTAGTAGCGACGCAGGCCTTGCTGGTAGATGGCGGACCGGCTGAGGGCTAACAGCCGGCCTTCTTCCAGTAGGTCGACGCCGTCTTCTCTTGCTTCTTTGGCTTCCTCGTCTGTGTACATGGTGATCCGAGGCGAGTCGAACTCGATGTCTGTTGGGATGACAGCCTCGGCACCGTACACAAGGAAGAATGGAGTGAAGCCGGTTGACTTGTTGGGTGTAGTGCGCAGACTCCAGAGGACAGCCGGCAGCTCTTCGAGCCAGCAGCCGGCCGATCGCTCCAGTGGTACAACCAGTCGGGGCTTGATGCCGGAGAGGATAAGTCCATTTGCTCGCTCGACCTGGCCGTTTGACTGCGGGTGGGCAACGGACGCTAAGTCCAGTCGGATGCCCTGTGTCGCGCAGAAACGTGCCAGTGCGCCTTTGGCGAAGTTCGTGCCGTTGTCGGTGATGATGCTGTGCGGCACGCCGTACCGAGTAGTGATGTCGGTGATGAATGTCACGGCAGTCGGTCCGTTCAGCTTCTTAATTGGCTTGGCTTCAATCCACTTTGTGAACTTGTCCACAGCAATGAGTAGATGTGTCAAGCCACCGCGGGCTGTCTTGAAAGGGCCGACCATGTCCAGTCCCCAGACGGCAAAAGGCCAGGTGAGGGGAATGGTCTTGAGGGCAGAAGCCGGCAGGTGTTGTTTGGAACTGAAGACTTGACATCCTCTGCAGCTCTTGACTATTTCTTTAGCATCCTCCAAGGCAGTCGGCCAGAAGAACGCATGGCGGAAAGCCTTGGCCACGAGGGATCTTGAGGCGGCGTGATGGCCGCATTCGCCTTGGCGTCTTTGAGGATTGCCACTCCTTTTTCTGGCTCGACGCAACGCTGGAAGACTCCAGTGACGCTGGGCTTCACAAGCTCCCTGTTGATTATTGTGTATGCTGCGGCTCGTCGTTGCACTAGTCTTGCTGCGATCTCATCAGCCGGCAGCTCTCTGCTGACTAGGAACTTGAGGATGGGCTGGGCCCATGAGGGAGCTGTGACTTCTTCTGCTGTTAATGTGGCCACCATGACTCGGGTGGGTGGGTTGGGTGTTGCATTGGAGTCGACCATCGCTTCTTGTGTCGTTGCAGTCCCCGGGCCGACTGCTGCAGTCCCCGGGGCGGGTTCTGAAGTCCCTGGGCCGGGTGCGACTACGTCACTCCCCGGGGCAGTCGTCGAAGTCCCCGTGCCGCCTGCGGGATTTCTTGAGCCGGATCCGGTTGTTTCTGGCGCAGGCGGTACGAAGATGGAGTCCGACTCTAGAGACGGCTTGATGGACGGCTTGAGGAGGCGCTGGAGGGAGACGCCAGTCGGTATGGCTTGTCGGGTGGAGCCGATCCGTGCTAGGGCATCTGCTTGGTCGTTGTCGGCCCTTGGCACGTGAAGGAACTCGCACCCTTCGAAGTATCCGCTCATCTGCTGGACGAGGAAACGGTAGCTTGCCATGTTTGCGTCCTTGGCGTCCCAGTCACCAGATGATTGCTGGACCACCAAGTCCGAGTCGCCGTAGCACAGGATCCGGCGTATGCCGAGTTCTTTGGCTAGCCGGAGCCCATGTACGAGCACCTCGTACTCGGCCACGTTGTTGGAGGCGGCGAAGTGGATCTGCAGCATGTACTTGAGCTTGTCGCCTTTGGGAGAGGTGAGGACGATGCCGGCTCCCAAGCCGGTGCGCATCTTGGACCCGTCAAAGTGCATCCGCCAATGGGTAGAGTCGGGAGCCGGCTGTGAGTACTGGGTCTCGGCCCAGTCGACGAGGAAGTCGGCCGATGCTTGCGACTTGATGGCGGTGCGGGGTTGATAGAAAATCGTGTAGGGCGCCAAGGCAATGGCCCATTTGGCCACCCGGCCGGATGCATCCCGGCTGCCTATGATCTCGGCGAGCGGGGCAGTGCACACGACCGTGATGGGGTGCTCTTGGAAGTAGGGCTTCAATTTCTTGGCAGCGAAGTACACCCCATAGCACATCTTCTGGTAGTGCGGGTAGTTTTGCTTTGAGCTGGACAGTACTTCGCTGAGATAGTAGACCGGCCTCTGGACCAGCTGGGCTCGGCCTTCCTCCGGGCGCTGGACCACAACAACAGTGCTGACGACTCGGCTTGTCGCGGCGATGTAGAGGAGCATGGGCTCCTTCTCAGTCGGCGCAGCCAAGACAGGCGGAGTGGTCAACATTTTCTTCAACTCATGGAAGGCTTGGTCGGCTTGATCATTCCACTCAAAGTGAGTGGACTTCTTCATGAGTCGGTACAGGGGGAGAGCCTTCTCTCCTAGTCGGCTAATAAAACGGTTCAGGGAAGCTAAGCAGCCAGTGAACTTCTGCACGTCTCGCAGCTTGGTGGGAATCTCCATCCTCTCAATGGCTTTGATCTTGACAGGGTTGCACTCAATGCCGCGTTCGGAGACCAGGAAGCCTAGCAGCTGGCCGGCTGGCACTCCGAACACGCACTTCTCGGGGTTGAGCTTGATCTGGATTCGGCGCAAGTTGGCAAATGTTTCTTTCAAGTCTTCCAGCAAGGTACGCGCTTCTCTGTCTTCACCACAATGTCGTCTACGTAGACGTGGGCATTTCTGCCGAGTTGTTTCAAGAGACATTTCTGCATGCAACGCTGAAAAGTGGCACCGGCGTTTCTCAAGCCGAATGTCATTGTCAGGTAGCAGAAAGCTCCAAAGGGTGTGATGAAGGCAGTCTTCAGGCGGTCAGCCGGGTCCAACTTGATCTGATGATACCCTGAGTATGCGTCCAAAAAACTCAACAACTCGCATCCGGCTGTGGAGTCTATCACTTGGTCAATCCGTGGCAAAGCAAACGGATCCTTTGGGCAGGCCTTGTTCAAACTTGTGTAGTCTATACACATGCGCCACTTGTTTATTCTTCTTCAAAACCAGAAATGGATTGGCAAGCCATTCTGGAAAGAACACTTCCATGATGAAGCCGGCTGCAAGGAGCCGGGCTATCTCTTCTCCCACGATTCTTCGCTTCTCTTCTGATAGTCGGCGGAGGGGTTGCTTGACCGGCTTCGCATCATCTCGGACATGTAATTTGTGCTCGGCGAAATCCTTCGGGACACCCGGCATGTCCTTTGGGGACCATGCAAAGATGTCTCGATTCTCACGGAGGAAGTCGGCGAGCTCGCCTTCCTATTTACTGTCCAAGTTCGCCCCAATCACGGCGAACCTCTCCGGGTGCTCCGGGTCTAGAGGTATCTTCTTCGTCTCTTTGGCAGGCTGGAAGGAGCCCTGCGCATCACAGTCCTTGGGGTTGGGGGACAAGGTCGGCTGCTTGCCGGCCATGGCCACAACCCATTCCAACATCTTCTTCTCTTCTGCCACCATGAGGGACTCGGCCAGCCGGCTGCTGGCCATGGCACACTCGATGGACTTCTTGTAGTCGCCGGCTACCGTGATGATCCCCTTCGAGCTCGGCATCTTCATCTTCAGGTAGGCATAGTGGGGCACAGCCATGAACTTGGCCAAAGCTGGTCGGCCAAGTAGTGCATGATAGGGGCTCTCCAAATCCACCACCTCGAACCATATTGCTTCGCGGCGAAAGTGATCTTTGTCCCCGAAGAGAACATCCATCTTGATCTTGCCGATTGGAGAGCAAGATAGGCCGGGTACGATACCATGGAAGACGGTGCGGCTCGGCATGAGCTGCTTTGCTTTGATGTTCAGCTTGTCCATGGTATCGCGGTACAGTATGTTGATACTGCTTCCGCCGTCTATCAGGACGCGGGAAAATCTGGCAGCTCGCCTCTCCGTCGCAAGGGTGACGTCCAAGACCATAGCATAGGAGCCAAGCGAAGGCATCACCTCTGGGTGGTCGGCCTGGCTCCAGCTGATGGGCTTTTCCGACCAGTGCATGAACTCGGCGGTGCTAGTGGCGACTGCGTTTACTTCTTGGTGCTGCCGGCGTCGGCTGCGCTTGTCGTCGACTTGACTTGTGAAGACGACGTAGGCGTTGTGCGCTTCGGGGAACTCGTCTTGGATGGCGCCGACCGCCGGCCGGGCCGCCGGCTGCTGGGGAGCTGGAGGCGGCGGGCCGGGAGGCGGAGGCGGCACCATCCCTTCGCCCTTGGTGATGCGGGTGAGCCAGTGGCATTTCCGTGTCGTATGGTTGGACGGCTTCGCGCCGCTGTGGAACTTGCAGGGAGCATCGAGTGCTTGTTCGTAGGAGAAAGACGGCTGCCAAGGCGGCCGGCCACCCTTCTTCTTGGGAGCGGGCCGCTCTTCGGGCTGCTCGTCTTCAATGGTGGCCACCTGCCGACTGGAGGAAGTCGGCATGGGGCCCTTGCGCTTGTGGTCGTTCTGGTAGGGGCGCCGGTTAGGGTCGCCAGCCGGCGTCTTGGGAGCCGGAGCGACTACTTTCCCCGAGGCGTCCACTCGGAGCTCGGTCTTCATGGAGGAGTCGGCAGTGGCATACTTGTCGGCGGTGATCAACAACTCATCGAGGGTAGCCGGCTCGTCGCAGAGGAGCCGGTGCTTGAGGAGGGTGCCCTCTCGACACCCGGCGGTGAAATCCTCGATGGCCTGGACCTCGTGCACTCCCTCGCAGGAGTTGCGGAGCTCGGCCCATCGCGTGAGGTAGTCGCGGGTCGACTCGTTGGGCCCTTGGACGCTGAGGGAAAGCTGGCGAGGCTTGGGAGGCCGCTTGTAGGTGCTGGTGAAGTTGCGGACGAAAACTTCGGTGAAGTCCAGCCAGTTGTTGATGCTGTAGGGCTTGAGGCTGTTGAGCCACGTGCGCGCCGTGCCTTGCAGCATCAAGGGGACGTACTTCACGGCGACGCGCCGATTGCCGTTGGCGATGCTGACGGCTGTGGAGTAGTCGATGAGCCAATCTTCCGGCTTCACTGAGCCGTTGTACTTGGGCGTGTCTCTGGGGAGCGAGAACCCCTTGGGGAAGGGCTCGTCGCGGATGCGGGGGCCAAAGCATGGCGGGCCGACATTGTCTTCTTCTTCTAACACCAAGGATCGAGCAAGGCGGTCGATCCTGTGGCGGGCGTCATTCTCGCCGACTCCTTCTCGGCGGCCGAGTCGGTCGCCAAGAGTCGGATGGGTGACAGGCGGTGGAGTGAGGCGTCTTTCTCTTCGAGGCGGGGGAGGAGGCAGGTTTCCCTGGTGCTCTACAGCTCGAGGGCGGCCATCCGCGTCGCGCTCGATGGTAATGCGAGTCCGGCTGCGGCTGGCAGCCGGCTCCTTGTCTTCCTTCTGGCGCGTGCCGCTCGCAGTCGGCGAGCGGGACGTCGCGGCGTGCTCCCGGCGCGGGGGATGGCTATCAGCTCGGGCGCCGGCTTCGTGCCGTTCTGCAGCCGCGTCGATCAGCTGCTGGATCCGTCTTGTCATGTAGGGGAGCTCATCAGCTCCCAGCCCATTGAGCCCCTCTGCAGCCGCCTGAGCGGCTCGCAGATTCTCGAGCGGGGTGGCGTAGACGGGGCGATCTACGCCCAGCATGCTGGCAACGCCTGCGCCGCGCTTCTGGACTTCGCACTGGTGGGCCTCGGTGAGGCGTCTCATCGAGGCTATCTTCTTGCCCTCCGCGATGAGGGCAAGGCGGCGTGCTTCCAAGGTCTCGGCGTCGGCGTCGGCCAGGATGGGGACGGAGAGGTCGTGCATCGCCGCTTGCTGAGCGTCGCGGGCATTCTCTCCCAAGTTGGAGACGTGGCTGATGACCAGCACTTCGGTGACAGCGCTGCTGCCGCTGTCAGCTCGAGGGAGGGGGTCGTCGAAGACCACCACGTCGGAGGCGTAGGCGTCGAGCGACGCGGTGTCGGAGTCGATGAGCATCGGGTCGGTGGAGCCGACCGACTCCAAGTCCGCAGCAGGCTCGCTGGAGACGTGAAGTTGGTCGAGGAGGCTGACGAGGCGACTCTCGGGGTAGTCGGTGCCTGCGTCGGACGCAGGCTCGTCGGAGATGCGAGTTTCGCCGAGCAGATCGGCGAGGCGGCTCGCTGCGCAGGCGTCGTCGACGCCTTGCAGCGCGTCGAGGCAAGCGCCATCGGGCGCAGCAGGCTGGCTGCGCTCGCGGGGAAGGAAGAGGGTTCCCGTCCAGAACAGTTCTCCGGACGACGGTGCACCTGGCCCCACGGTGGGCGCCAAATGTCGGGTGGTTGGTGCGACATATGCCAAGGGATGGCTTATCATTGTGGGAGCCAATAAAACGTCGCCGGTGCCCGGAAACGGGATGAGGCGAAGACATGCACGCCGGCGAATCTTACCCAGGTTCGGGGCTCTCCGAGGAGATAACACCCCTAGTCCTGCTCTGCGGGGTCTCCGCATGATCACTAGATTGATAAGGGGTAGCTACAATCGCTCCTAGAGCTGTTGAGATCAAGGGAGAAGAAGAACAAGGCTAGCTCTTGCTTCTCTCTATCTATGGTGTGTGTGCTATGCGTGGGTGTTAACCTAGAAGCCAACTATGCTCAGTGGCCAACTCAGAAGCCAACCCTTTGCATGGGTGCTCCGGGGGGTTTATATAGGCCTACCCCCCGGGGGTACAATGGTAATCCGACTGGGAACTGGTCCCAGCCGTCAGTGTCTATGCTCGCCGGCTTCTCCGCCGGCTGCTGGGTCCCGCCGGCTGCCGGCTACTTGGTCGACAGGCCGATCCACCGCCTAGGGTCTTGTCGGCGGCTGCTTACTGTAGCCGCGCCTCTGATGATGAGGGCTTTGTCAAGGTGAGCGTGGCTACAGTGGGCCGCCTCGGGGGCTATCACTGTAGCCTCACCTCGTCTTGTCTCCTTAATGGGGCTCCTGCTTCGAGGAAGGGAGTAGCCGGCTTCTGGAGGCCGGCTATACTCTTGGCCGACTAGGAAAGGCCGGGCCGCCTTCACGCCTCTCTCTGGCTGAAGGAGCCCGCAGTCCTTGGGCCATACAGGAGTGGGTCATGGACGACGTCGAGGCTAGCGTGGCTACAGTGCCGAGCCGCACGGGAGACGTCCCTCCTGTACGGCCTCCTGTAGCCATGCCCGCCTCGGGCTTCGGGGGTCATGGGCCGCACTGTGGCCACACCCGGTCACGTAGCCGTTATGGAGGAGTGGTTGTGATCTTGGCCGTCCCCTAGGAGTCGGCGTCCTTCCTGGTCGGCTTCTTGGAGTCGGCCACCCCGTAGTCATCCTGGGGAGGAGTCGGTGAGGCTGGGTCGCCTTCCGGGAGTCGGCTTTAGTGGTAGCCGGCCGGGGAAGGCGGCCCAAATGCTTGGAGTGCTTGAAGGCCCAAAGGCCTGATAAATTTTCTGAAGAGCCAGGGGTAGTCAGTTAGGCTACCCGTGGCCATTTACCCCGACACGGAACGTGCTCTGTTAGACCTACGAGGTCCAGTAGTAACTTGATCTGAAGTTTCATGATCATCATCATTAACCTCCTCTCTAGTTGGTGTAGGCATCACGGGAACAGATTTCTCTGATGTGCTATTTTCCAAATTGAGATAAGGTACAATTACCTCATCATGTTCTACTTTCCTCCCTCTCGCTTCTTTCGAGAGAAACTCCTTCTATAGAAATGTTCCATTCTTGGCAACAAAGATCGTGCCTTCGGGTCTGTGGTAGAAGGTGTACCGAATTGTTTCCTTAGGGTATCCTATGAAGAGGCACTTCTCCGATTTGGGTTCGAGCTTATCAGGCTGAAGCCTTTTGACATAAGTGTCGCAACCCCAAACTTTAAGAAACGACAGCTTAGGTTTCTTGCCAGACCATAGTTCATACGGTGTCGTCTCAACGAATTTAGGCGGTGCCCTATTTAACATGAATGCAGCTGCCTCTAATGCATAACCCCAAAACGATAGTGGTAAATCGGTAAGAGACATCATAGATTGCACCATATCTAATAAAGTACGGTTACGACATTTGGGCACACCATTACGCTGTGGTGTTCCAGGTGGCGTGAGTTGTGAAACTATTCCCCATTGTTTTAAATGAAGGCCAAACTGGTAACTCAAATATTTGCCTCCACGATCAGATCATAGAAGCTTTATTTTCTTATTACGATGATTCTCTACTTCGCTATAAAATTCTTTGAACTTTTCAAATGTTTCAGCTTGTGTTTCATTAAGTAGATATACCCATACCTACTCAAATTATTTGTGAAGGTCAGAAAATAACGATACCCATCGCGTGCCTCAATACTCATCGGACCGCATACATCGGTATGTATTATTTCCAGTAAGTTATTAGCTCGCTCCATTGTTCCAGAGAACGGAGTTTTAGTCATCTTGCCCATGAGGCATGATTCGCAAGTATCAAATGATTCATAATCAAGTGATTCCAAAAGTCCATCTGTATGGAGTTTCTTCATGCGCTTTACACCAATATGACTTAAATGGCAGTGCCACAAGTATGTTGCACTATCATTATCAACTTTGCATCTTTTGGCATCAATATTATGAATATGTGTATCACTACAATCGAGATTCAATAAACCATTTCCATTGGGTGTATGCCCATAGAAGGTTTTATTAATGTAAACAGAACAACAATTATTCTCCGACTTAAATGAATAATCGTATTGCAGTAAACATGATCAAATCATATTCATGCTCAATGCAAACACCAAATAACATTTATTTAGGTTCAACACTAATCCCGAGGGTAGAGGGAGTGTGCGATGGTGATCGTATCAACCTTGGAATCACTTCCAACACACATCGTCACCTCGCCCGTAACTAGTCTCTGTTTATTCTGCAACTCCTGTTTTCTAGTTACCAATCTTTGCAACTGAACTGGTATCAAATATCCAGGGGTTGCTATGAACACTAGTAAAGTACACATCAATAACATGTATATCAAATATACCTTTGTTCACTTTGCCATCCTTCTTATCCGCCAAGTATTTGGGGCAGTTCCGCTTCTAGTGACCATTTCCTTTGTAGTAGAGGCACTCAGTTTCAGGCTTGGGTCCATCTTTGGGCTTCTTCATGGGAGCGGCAGCTTGCTTTTCATTCTTCTTGAAGTTCCCTTTCTTTCCCTTGCCCTTTTTCTTGAAACTGGTGGTCCTGTTAATCATCAACACTTGATGCTCTTTCTTGATTTCTACCTTCGCCGATTTCAGCATCGCGAAGAGCTTGGGAATCATTTTCGTCATCCCTTGCATATTATAGTTCATCACAAAGTTCTAGTATCTTGGTGATAGTGACTAGAGAATTTTCTCAATCACTATCTTATCTGGAAGATTAACTCCCACTTG
This sequence comes from Triticum aestivum, assembly GCF_018294505.1. Classification (NCBI taxonomy): domain Eukaryota; kingdom Viridiplantae; phylum Streptophyta; class Magnoliopsida; order Poales; family Poaceae; genus Triticum; species Triticum aestivum. The sequence goes on along the minus strand of NC_057802.1, from coordinate 349,365,649 downwards.
ATTCAAGTGATCGTAGTACCCAGACATTCTGAGCACATGCTCACTGGTTGAGCTATTCTCCTCCATCTTGTAGGCAAAGTACTTGTCAGAGGTCTCATACCTCCTAACATGGGCATGAGTCTGAAATACTAATTTCAGCTCTTGGAACATCTCATATGCTCCGTGGCGTTCAAAACATTTTGAAGTCCCGGTTTTAAGCCGTAAAGCATGGCGCGCTAAACTATTAAGTAGTCATCATATCGAGCTTGCCAAGCGTTCAAAACATCAGCATCTGCTCCTGCAGCAGGCGTTTCACCTAGCGGTGCATCAAGGACATAATTCTTCTGTGCAGCAATGAGGATAATCCTCAAGTTACGGACCCGGTCTGTGTAGTTGCTACCACCATCTTTCAACTTAGCTTTCTCTAGGAACGCATTAAAATTCAGGGAAACGGTAGCACGGGCCATTGATCTACAACATAGATACACAAATACTATCATGACTAACTTTATTATAAATTAAGTTCAATTAATAAAATTACTTAAGAACTCCCACTTAGATAGACATCCCTCAAGTCATCTAAATGATACGTGATCCAAATCAACTAATCCATGTCCGATCATCACGTGAGATGGAGTAGTCATCAATGGTGAACATCTCTATGTTGATCATATCTACTATATGATTCACGTTCGACCTTTCGGTCTCCAGTGCTCCGATACCATGTCTGTACATGCTAGGCTCGTCAAGTTTAACCCAAGTATTCCGCATGTGCAAAATTGTCTTGCACCCGTTGTATGTGAACGTAGAGTCTATCACACTCGATCATCATGTGGTGTCTCAACACGACGAACTGTAGCAAAGGTGCATACTTAGGGAGAACATTTTACCTTGAAATTTAGTTAAGGGATCATCTTATAATGCTACCGCCATACTAAGCAAAATAAGATGCATAAACGATAAACATCACATGCAATCAAAATATGTGACATGATATGGCCATCATCATCTTGTGCTTTTGATCTCCATCTCCAAAGCATTGTCATGATCTCCATTGTCACCGGCTCGACACCTTGATCTACATCGTTGTGTCATGGTCGTCTCGCCAACTATTGCTTCTACAACTATTGCTAACACATAGTGATAAAGTAAATCAATTACATGGCGTTTGCATTTTAATACAATAAAGAGACAACCATAAGGCTCCTGCCGGTTGCTGATAACTTTTACAAAACATGATCATCTCATACAATAACGTATATCACATCATGTCTTGACCATATCACATCACAACATGCCCTGCAAAAACAAGTTGGACGTCCTCTACTTTGTTGTTGCAAGTTTTACGTGGCTGCTATGGGCTTCTAGCAAGAACCATTCTTACCTACGCATCAAACCACAATGGTGTTTCTTCAAGTTTGTTGTTTTAACCTTCTTCAAGGACCGGCCGCAGTCAAATTCGATTCAACTAAAGTAGGAGAAACAGACACCTGCCAGCCACCTTTATGCAAAACTAGTTGCTTGTCTGTCGGTGGAACCGTTCTCATGTGCATGGACATGTAAGGTTGGTCCGGGCCGCTTCATCCCACAATACCGCAGAATCAGAATAATACGTTTGTGGAAAGCGGTATGACTATCACCGCCCACAACTCTCTGTGTTCTACTCGTGCATATATCATCTATGCATTTACCTGGCTCATGATGCCACTGTTGGGAAACGTTGCATGGAAAACAATAAATTTCTACGCACGCGCAATGATCTATCCATGGAGATGCATAGCAACGTGGGGGAGAGTGTGTATACGTACCCTCATAGACCGTAAGCGGAAGTGTTTTTCAACACGATTGATGTAGTCGAACTTCTTCGCGCTTCAACCAATCAAGCACCGAATGCACGGCACCTCCGCGTTCTGCACATGTTCAGCTCGGTGACGTCCCTCACCTTCTTGATCCAGCAAGATGTCGAGGTAGTAGATGAGTTCCGTCAGCACGATGGTGTGGTGACGGTGATGGTGAAGTGATCCTCGCAGGGCTTCACCTAAGCACTATGAAAATATGACCGAGGGTGTAAACGGTGGAGGGGGGCGCCGCACACGGCTAGGCAATTGTCTGGTGTGTGCTAGGCGCCCCCTCCCACATATATATGGGTGGGAAGGAGGGAGGGGCAGCCAAAGGACGCTCCCAAGTAGGAGGAATCCTACTTGGGGTCCCTCCCAAGCCGCGCCCCCTTCTTTCCTTATTTGGAGTGCGGGGAAAGGCAGGGGAGGGTGGCTCCCCTCCCTTTCCTTTCTCCCATGAGAGGAAAATTTGGGAGGGGCTAGCCCTCCCCCTTTTCCTTCCCTAGGGCTGTCCAAACAAGTGGGGGCGCACCAGCCCCCTAGTGGGCTGGTCTGTCCCTCCCTTTGGCCCATTAAGCCCATAACTTGTCAGGGGGAGGGGGTGCCTAGAACCCCTTCCGGTGACCCGATTCCTTCCCCGTACGCCCCGAAACACTTCTGGTGTCCAAATACCATCGTCCTATATATTGATCTTTACCTCTAGACCATTTCGAGATTCCTCGTCATGTTCGTGATCTCATCCGGGACTCTGAACAACATTCGGTCACCAAATCATATAACTTATATAACACTATATCGTTACTAAACATTAAGCGTGCGGACCCTGCGGGTTCGAGAACTATGTTGACATGACCGAGACACCTCTCCGGTCAATAACCAATAGCAGAACCTGAATGCCCATATAGGCTCCTACATATTCTACGGAGATCTTTATCGGTTGAACCGTTATGACAACATACGTAATTCCCTTTGTATATCGGCGTGTTACTTGCCCGAGATTCGATCGCCGGTATCTTCATACCTAGTTAAATCTCGTTAGCGGCTAGTCTCTTTACTTGTTCCGTAATACATCACCTCGCGACTAACTCCTTAGTCATTTGCTTGCAAGCTTATGATGTGTAATACAGAGAGGGCCTAGAGATACCTCTCTGATACTCGGAGTGACAAATTCTAATTTCGATCTATGCCAACTCAACAAACACCCTCGGAGATACCTGTAGAGCATCTTTATGATCACCCAGTTACGTTGTGATATTTGATAGCATACAAGATATTCCTCCGGTATCCGGGAGTTGCATAATCTCATAGTCGAAGAAATATGTATTTGACGTGAAGAAAGCAACATCAACAAAATGAACGATCATTATGCTAAGCTAACGGATGGGCCTTATCCATCACATCATTCTCCTAATGATGTGATCCCGTTATCAAATGACAACTCATGTCCATGATTAGGAAACCTTAACCATCTTTGATCAATGAGCTAGTCTAGTAGAGGCTCACTAGGGACACGATGGTTGTTTATGTATTCACACATGTATTTAAGTTTCCGATCAATACAATTCTAGCATGAATAATAAACCTTTATCATGATTTAGGAAATATGATAATAACCATTTTATTATTGCCTCTAGGGCATATTTCCATCATGGACTTGGGAGAGAAGGAGAGACAAAGGAAAAGGAAGGTCGGCCGATCGCGGTGGCTGGCAACTCGCGTATTGGAGGGCTGGGCCTAAGCTTAACTAGGCTTGCACACTAGAGAGGTGGAGATGGACTGCATGGGCTGCATTTTTTGGTCTATTTGGTCTGTTCGGTCATCCAGACGAGAGGACCGAATCCACCGAATTTAGTTTGGTCTCTTAGTTTTGAGGACCGATTTTATTTTGGTCTTTTACAGTTCGGTCTTTTCGGTTTCGGTCTCAGTCTTTTTGGTTTCGGTCTTCGGTCTTCGGTTTTTATGCCCGGGGTGACACCCGATATCCTCTTGAAAACTATTTGCGATAGGCCACCTAGCGCAAACATTTACCACATAAAAAGTGTGTGTGATGGACATCCTTTGCCACACAGTTTCTTCTACGCACCGTGTGTGATGCATTCAATAACTCAAACGATAAAATTGTTAATATCGTGTGCAATGGCAATGCTACCACAAACGATTTAATGGGGAAAATTATGTGTGATGTACCTACAAACAAAACGTTTTCCTTGGAGTGAACTTGTGGGATGTATATACGAACGGAAACGTACTTCTTGGACTAACTATGTGGCGTGTACATAGTAACGGAAACGTATTCCTTGGATTGACTGTGGGGAATGTACATATGAACGGAAACATTTAGCAGGGATTGACTATGTGGGATGTACTTACGACCGGGAACGATTTGGCCTGTATAATTGTATTTTTTTAGCACAACTGTACGTATAACCGTATTTGATCGCTCGCTCGTCGCACACGACCTCATTTTGCTGAGCGTGTGTGCCAGGAGGGCCTATACCCGATGGTTTCTGGGTTGTGTGGGAAGGACCCCCCCTATCGCAGTCACTCACTTGGCGACGGTTCGAAACACCGCCGCAGAAAGGGGTTAAAAACTGTTTGTATAGCACCTTGCTGTACCAGTGTTTGTGTTGAATTACAAAGGTTAACATTGCATCTTATAGTAGGTATTTTTGGGTTGTAAACTACATGAATCCTTGTTTCAAGAAACATTGATTTTACTGTTACTTTCCATGTAAATTGAATGGAACTGGAAGTTAAATATAAAATAATGATACTAAGTAACTTCCTGCAACTTCTAGATTTGAGCATTTTGGTTTTCCATCTGGATATAATCCTAGAATGACTACTACATGAGATTCAGAAACTTATTCATATAACTGTAGGTACTAATCATTAATTCTTATTGATCTCAAATTAATTATCCAAAAGGTCACATTAGCATTGATACCGTATTCTCTATTCTGTATATTCTTCTGCTATGAAGAATTATTGTGATGTTGTTGACATGTGAAGTTATACAAGACAATGTGTTTGTCACTCTTGTTGCATCCATTCTGTATCGACATCTATTTTAAGTTCTTGCTTTCAGGCAATCCAAATTTACTGAAAATGTTGTACATGTTACTTATCTACTGTGATTATTCGTCATGATAGATGCATCTACTTATTAATCACCATTGTGATTCGTCGTGATAGATGCAGCTACTTATTAATCACCATTCTTTAGAAACTCTCTTAGTTGCTACTATTATTACCTACTACATCATGATGTTAAGGCTCTGGTAGTTATTTTTATCAATGCTTAAACATCAAGTAGTTCATAATCTTTTCGACAAAAAAGACTATGCCTTTGTTGATCCCCTTGAGTCTGTAGAACTGACCTGTAGCTAATTACTACTAAATTAGTTTAATGCAACTAGAGAATCAAACAAAACATATGTTCCTGGAGCCAGTACAAGGCCCAATTTATTTGGCACACAACTCACTCGATCACTCTGAACAATACGAACCAGATTAAGAATTTTGTATCTGCAACCACACCCCAAAAGAAAGAAAAGCTTCAATTCGTATCTGCTTTAAGTTTTCTTTTCTCTCTTGTATACTTTGGGCAGTCTCCAAAGGTTTTGAAAGAGGTGCCAATTTGCATGATTTGCTTGAGTGAATTGCTATTGTATACTTCGGCACAATGGAAGAGCTATGTACACTTCTGGGGGGTTGTGCCCCCCTAAGATTAGAGAAAACAATGAAGGATCTTTTTGTAGTGGCTAAGAATGAAGAAAAGAGTATTCACTAGCCCTCCAAACAATCATATTTTGTGCTCTACCCCCTGTTATTCTCTGCTAGCTCCGCCATTGCTTCGGCAGTCTCCCAGGATTTTGAAAGAGGTTGCAATTTGCATAATCAACTCCGGATTTTTGCCCAAATTTTCAAATGAATTTCGAATTCAAAACAAGTTCAGAGGTCACCAAAAATTCTAGTTACCGGTATTTCGGACCGAAGAAAAAACATGATTCATATACTATAGCTATTTATTGACTAATAAATCATCTATTTATTTGAAATTCTTTTTTGCATGTATCATGGGGAGGGCTGTCGACGTCGCCCGCGGTCCCTCTACCCAGCCGGCGGGAGAAGCATCGAGGGCGACATGCTCTGGGTAGTGGTAGGGATAGTTTTAGTACTCGTCGTCTGCCTCGCTGTATTCTTCTACATACGATGGCGTGAGGCAGCGAGGCGGGCCCATCAGCTGATCGAGAACCCACCGCCGACTCGGGGTGCCAATAAAGAGAAGATCGTAGCACTAAGGACCATGAACTACACAGCGCCGAACGAGGAGGAGGGGCAGCCCGATAGGAAGGAATGTGAGATATGCCTGGAGGAGTTCGTCGAGGGCGAGACCCTGATGGTCCTCGACTGCGAGCACTACAACCACCATCACTACATTAAGAAGTGGTTGCGATTGAAGAATGCATGCCCAATTTGCAGATAGGGCGCGCACGTGTGTGTACTAGCAAACATGCCCGTGCGTTGCAATGGCAGATAAATAAATTACACGCTGGCCAAATAAGTATGACTCAATATCCCGACATATGAGAGTCCTCTATTTTAACATAGTGGCTCATTATTTTGCCACTTATCTTTCTTTCGACCATCGCTGATGATGGTTCACGTGATCGCAATGCATTCGACATGGTAAATCCCAATGCATTGAGTTTGCCACTGCACAACACACTTGTCATTGTGTAGCGCAAGGAAATGTTTAAAACTTTAAAAATAAATCTCATCTACCATGAACTACTCCCAATGCCTAGACATATAATGACTTTCCAAAAAACTAATCAAAACCATGACACAAAAGACTTTTGAAACATCGAACAAATTTTTGAATCGCCAAACATTTTTTTAATTTGGGCAAATTTTCAAATTCACAAATATTTGTTTTGTTTAGATTAACATTTATGGAATACACAAATAGTGTTTGAATTCATGAACATTTTTGAATTGATGCTTTTTTGAATTAGGGCTAAAATTTGAAATTCACAAAAGGTTGATTTTTTAGTATTTTCTAAAATTTTATGGACAGTTTTTTAAATTCATGAATATGTTTTGAATACACGATCATTTTTCCAAATTAAAAACATGATTTTGTTTCCCGGCATTTTTTCCAAACTGTGATATTTTAATAATTTGCGAACATTTTTGTAAAATCACCAACAGTTTTTGAAACACAAAATTTTTATGTTTTTTTGAATATTTTTCAAATTCATAAACATTTTATGGTTTCTCAAACATTTTTTTCAAAAGTCGCAACTTTTTGAAATTTGTAAATTTTGAATTAATTTACAGAAGAAATAAAAAAACTGAAATGAGAAAAAAAGACAAAAAATGAAATGAAAAAACAGGGGCACTACGCCCTGCGGGCCGGCCTATGAGCACGTACATGAGGGGAGGAGGTGCGTGAGAAAAAGGAGTGGAACTTGAGGTTCAAACTCTAGTATTCCGGGTGGGGAGAGATAGGTTGTAGCCACTATGTCGGTGGTATGTGTGTGATATATATTGGGTATCATACCTATAAATGAACTAAGCACGACGGGTGAGGGAGTCCTTGATTAGGGGGTCCTCAGATGGCCGTGCTATGTGACATGGGTCGGATTGATGGGCCGTGAAGATACAAGGTAGAAGGCCTTTCCCCGTGTCCGGATGGGACTCTCCTTCGCGTGGATGGCAAGCTTGGCATCCGGACATGTAGTTTCCTTCCTCTGTAAACCGACTTTGTACAACCCTAGTCCCCTCCGGTGTCTATATAAACCGGAGGGCTTAGTACGTAGAGGCTATCACAAATCATATAGGCTAGACATCTAGGGTTTTAGCCATTACGATCTCGAGGTAGATCAACTTTTTTAACCCCTATACTCATCAAAGTCAATCAAGCAGGAAGTAGGGTATTACCTCCATTAAGAGGGCCCGAACCTAGGTAAACATCGTGTCCCTTGTCTCCTGTTACCTTTGATCCTCAGACGCACAGTTCGGGACCCCCTACCCGATATCAGACGGTTTTGACACCGACATTTGTGCTTTCATTGAGAGTTCCTCCGTGTCGTCAATAGAAGGATCGATGGCTCGCCTTGTCGTCAATGACAAGATCACCTCTGGAAGGGCCCTAGCTCCTCGGCAGATCCTCCAGCTCAGCAGTTTTACCATTGGCGCCCGCTCGGCCGTTAAGCCAAAAGCAGTCCCCCAAACCGCCGAAAATCATCTCCGCATCGGCCTGGAACACTCCGATAAGATGGACCCGGCAGATGTTTTGTCTTTGAACAAACTGCTAGATCGCATCGCCGCCCTAGGGATCGCAACAAACTATGATCGGATCGGCCTTAAACCCGATCAGAGGGAAATCAGATCCCCACCGATCACCCATCTTGTAGCGGTTGTGGAGGAACAAGCCAAAGATACCTCTCCTCCTATGCTGAAAACAAGCTATGTTCGGATCTCCGAGCCCTGCGAGCCGGATACCCATCTTCAGGAAGAGACCCTCTGTCCTTCGAACATAGAACCAGGCGTTAAACCTGAAAACCCCCGGGACACTCCGGATCCTGGGCCAGTAACCTCAGAAATTCTTCAAACTCCGGATCCCACAGTGGGTCAGGGTTCGGATTCAACCCCGCCCACCCACCACAAGCAATACTCCCCAAGAAATTCCGGTCCTCCGGACATATGCGACTTAATGTATGTGTGGCAGCAACCTCAGGAAACAGTCCATCACTTTTGGGCCAGATTCCTCCTTGTTAAAAACAAGATCAAAGATTGCTACGATGACGACGCGCTTTCAGTATTTTGCCTCAACTATACGGACGAAGGGATCCTTAATGCCCTCAACCGACGCCGCATACTGCACTTTGCAGATTTGGCACATATAGTACAGAAGTATTGCGCTTGGAAAGCCTAGACAGCCCGGTGGGAACCGCCTGCCTTTAAGCCACCCACCAGACAGGCAAAAAGAATGCACCCTTGCGGGGCACCTGATCATTATCCCACGGACAAAAAAAATTAAGCCCTTAACGGGACACATAATTGTCCTTGATGAATGGCTCGACAAGCCCTGTCAGATACATACGACGCCGAATTCCGAACCAACGCACAACCTTCGGGCATGTTGGATACTCCGGCAGGTGGCTAAGAGCGGTGAGGCTATCCTCACCAATACGACCTCAGAGAAGCACACTTTGGAGGAGGATGGCGATCTCAATGTCTTTATGGTCTTCGAGACATTTTCTTCAAATAATCAGCGTAAAAGGGCGCTCCGTGACCTCGTCGAAGTCGACCAAGTAGCCGCAGTAAATCCTTGGAATGATACGGCAATAACTTTCACCACCAACGACAAACCAAGGGCTCGATCAGTCCGCACACCAGCCGCCTTAGTCTTAAACCCAATCGTGGATGGCTTTTGGCTCACTAAAGTGCTCATGGACGGCGGCAGCGGACTGAACCTCATCTACGAGGACACACTCGACAAAATGCAAATGGACAAGAGCCGCATCGAGCAAAGCAGTACAACCTTTCGAGGCATTATCCCCAGTCGAGAAGCCCGATGCTCGGGGAAAATCAAACTTGATGTGGTATTCGGCACGCCGGAGAACTACAGGTGTGAAGAGTTAATCTTCCACATGGCACCTTTCAACATCGGATATCAGGCCCTGTTGGGGCGAGACGCATTCACACGCTTTCAAGCCATACTCCATTACGGGTACATGAAGCTCAAGATGCCCATGCCCAACGGAGTCATCACCATCACCAGTGATCCGGACTTAGCACTCCGCGCCAAAAATAAAACCGCATCCTTGGCCCTCGAGGCATTATCCGAAGCCCTTGCGGCCGAGGAGCTCACCGCTCTGCATTCTACAGTGGATAGAGACGACGTAATCCTTGCTAGGAGGCAGGCCTAAGTCCACTTCTTTCAAGCCAGTAGCCGAAATAGTTAAATTTCAAGTTCACCCGATGGATCCTAATAAAACAGCAGCCATTGGGGCATAGTTGGATCCGACGGTCGACGCTGCTCTAAGAGCATTCCTTCGTGGGAATTGGGACATCTTTGCCTGGCATCCTTCGGATATGCCAGGAATCCCACACAGGCTGGCCGAACACAGCCTCAACATAAGAAAGGGGTTCAAGCCAGTCAAGCAAACGCTGCGGCGATTTTCCGAACCCAAGCAACAAGCTATGGGGGAGGAGCTAGCCAAACTACTTGAAGCCGGGTTCATCAGAGACATCAAACACCCGGACTGGCTAGCAAACTTGGTCATGGTGCCCAAGAAGGACAAATCCTGGCGCCTTTGTGTCGATTTCAAAGACCTCAACAAGGCCCGCCCCAAGGACCCCTTCCCATTGCCCCGCATTGACCAAATCATTGATGCAACCGCAGGGCAAGATTCACTGTGCTTCCTCGACGCATACTCCGGATACCATCAAATTAAGATGAAGGAATCTGATCAGGCCGCAACGGCATTCATTACTCTGTATGGGCCTTTCTGCTTCAACACTATGCCTTTCGGACTCAAAAACGCCGGTGCCACTTACCAACGCATGATTCAAACATGCATAGAGAAACAAATTGGCAAGACGGTGGAGGCATACGTAGATGATGTAATCATCAAAACTAAACATGTCGAATCATTGGTGGACGACTTACGCCTTACACTCGACAACCTCCGAACACATGGCATACGGCTCAATCCGGAAAAATGCGTTTTCGGCGTTCCGGCCGGAAAGCTGCTCGGGTTCATTGTTTCCAATAGAGGAATCGAAGCAAATCCGGCCAAAATCCGAGCCCTGTCACAATTGACAACACCAACAGACCTAAAACAGGTCCAAAAACTAGCTGGGTGCATGGCAGCCTTGAGCTGCTTTATCTCCAAATTGGGAGAGAAGGCACTGCCGCTCTATCGCCTGCTCCGACGTACCGACCACCTTGAGTGGACGGACGCGGCAACAGCCGGGTTGGAAGAAATAAAAACTTTGTTAGCAAACAACCCAAACCTCGCCGCACCAAACATCGACGAACCTATGCTGATGTACATATCTACCACTCACTAGGTGGTGAGCACTGTGCTCGTCGTCGAACGAGAGGAAGAGGGACACGAATTCTATCCCACTCCAAAAACCAATATACTATGTATCAGCAGTCCTCACACCATGCAAATCCCGATACCCGCCCTATCAAAAGATAGTGTATGCGTTCTTCATGGCATCTCGGAAGCTACGACACTATTTTCAATAGTGCTCGATCACGGTGGCCTCCGAGGTACCACATTGCCAAATGGGCTATCAAGCTCTTACCATTTGAAATAACATACAAGCCACACCGAGCTATTAAATCTCAGGTGTTGGCCGACTTTGTCGCCGAATGGACAGAAGCCGAACTCCCTAAAGAGTACAACACATACTCCAACTAGGTGCTGCACTTCGACTGCTCTAAAATGTTAGCCGGACTGGGGGCTGGTGTCCTCCTAACATCCCCTATAGGGGACACAGTCCGTTATGTATTACAAATCATGTATACGGACTCCAACAACGCAGCCGAATATGAGGCACTATTGCATGGTCTCCGGATAGCTGTTTCTATGGGCATACAACGCCTCGAGGTGCGCAGGGATTCGAACTTTGTAATATCCCAAATAAACGGAGAATTCAATGCAAAAGATCCAAAGATGGTGGCTTACCGCAACGCTGTACTCAAGATATCAGCTCGTTTTGAGGGGCTTGAGTTTCACCACGTGGCTCGAGACATTAATCAAGCGGCGAACATCCTTTCTAGAATGGGCGCTAAACGCGACCCCGTCCCACCTAACACCTTCGTGGAAAGGCTCTTCAAGCCATCCGTGGTATGGCAGGATGAGAGCGGTAACACTAGTTCGGAGCCGTTCATACCCCCAGATGCCGAACACAATTCTGATATCATTGGGGGCTCGGGCACCGAAATGACACCTTCCGCCCATCAAATCATGGCTGTCATCACTCCATGGACAGAACGTTTCCTGGCCTACCTTAATAGGCGGGAGCTTCTTGATGATCAGAATGAAGCCCGTCATATCGTTCGATGTTTGAAAGCCTATAAAGTTCATGAAGGAGAACTCTACAAGAAAAGTACTACCGGAGTCCTTCAAAGATGTATCTCTGAAGAGGAGGGACGGCAGCTCTTGGCCGAAATACATGCTGGTCTTGGCGGCCACCACACCGCAGCTCGAGCCCTTGTAAGCAAGGCCTTATGTATAGGTTTCTTTTGGCCCATGGCCCGAGCGGATGCACATCACCTCGTATAGCGCTGTGTTGGATGCCAGCTTTTTGCCAATCAAAGCGATATGCCACCCACTGCCCTACGAACAATCCCCATTACTTGGCCTTTCGCGGTCTGGGGGCTGGACATGGTCGAACCCCTTAAAGGGGGAAGCCATAAGAAGAAATATTTGCTGGTTATGGTGGATAAATTTACTAAGTGGATAGAGGCCAAACCAGTAAAAATGGTTGAAGCCGGACCGATGATAGACTTTATATCCGGTGTCGTAGACCGTTATGGTGTCCCACACAGCATTATTACTGACAACAGCTCTAACTTTACGGCCGACGAGGTGAAAACTTGGTGCGCTAATCTGGGCATTAAGCTTGATTACGCCTCTGTATATCACCCTCAAACAAACGGTCAGGTCGAACAGGCCAACAGCCTGATAATGCGCGGCATCAAACCCAGACTAGTGCGATCCCTACGGGAATCAGATAAGCACTGGGTTGAGGAACTCGATTCCGTACTCTGGGGGCTGCGTACCACGCCCAATCGCACCACCGGATACACACCCTTCTTTATGGTGTACGGCGCAGAGGCTGTCCTGCCTTGTGACATTATTCATGACTCACCTCGAGTGCGCATGTATGAATAGAGAGAAGCCGAGCTCGATCGACAGGACAATCTAGATGGCCTGGAAGAGGAGCGCGGTGTCGCAAAAGCCCGTTCCGCATTCTACCAACAACAGGCTCGGAGATACCAAAGCAGAGAAGTGCGGGCAAAGACTTATAATGTTAGCGAGCTCGTTCTACGCCTACCAGAGAAGAAAAAGGACAAGCTCAAGCCCAAATAGGAGGGTCCCTTCGTTATAGATGAAGTTCTCACTGGAGGAGCCTATCGTCTTCGCAATGCATCGGATAATCGCTTAGAGCCAAACCCATTGAACGATGCTCGGCTCCGAAGATTCTACGCCTAAGTCCGGACACATAACTTTGTTCGTTCCCTTTTCTCCTTTTCAGTTTTTTCTGTTTCTTGTTTTTATACAATTTCTAGTGTGTGTTCGGGTAAGCCGGACACTTGAGGGGTATACATCCTTAAATGTACACACCCCACCATAACTAGGGGTTTCTCTCAATAGAAGCTTATTATTATTTTGAGCATAGAGCTCACCATATACATGTGTCGTTTGCTCATATACGTCTTTTCTTCGCCATTATATGCACCTCTATGACTTAAGTTTTTGCCAAGCTGGGTTGCCTGGCTCCTGTGCTTATGCCCTACGTTCCCGCTTGTTCAGCTAGGGCATAAAGGGAGCACCTCTACGATTGTTACAACCGGTTCATCCGGACATGTACCTCAGACTGGTGAAGCCGAAAGCTAGCGTTCTTAAGAGAATAATTGGTCGGCGGACAAACGACGAACTACCTTCGTTGCAATATAAACTCTCAAAATATAAAGCCCCCTATGATTTTTTAGCATCACAGCTTAGGCATGCATAAATAATGCATGCTGACCTAGGGAGAGGAACCCTCAACGGAACTATTCTCTCTGGAAGATGTTTCTTACGTTAAAAATTAATATAACATAACTCCCCGAATACAGTTTGTCCGTTCAAGCACTATGACCGGTTGCCTGGTTTCCGAACATACTTGGTGTCTACCACAGGTATAGTATTCAGAAACACTCCAACCCTTGGGTTTAGGAGGTTGAAGTGGAAGGTCGACCATGACAATCTTTTAAAAAATTCGGACGGAGATAAGTTTGATGATAAAGTCTATTGTTACATGGAATCAAACGCCTACTCTTCAATGATGCCATCCACAAGGCTGCCTAGTTTACAGTCTTGTTGTGAAAATTTGGCGGCTGCCTTTACTTGGTCGTACACCAAGCTAACCGGAATTTCTTGTCCGTCTGGTCCCCGAGGTCCGATCCGGGCCATATGATTTGGATCAAGTCCGGTATACTGCGTTTTCTCCATGGCCTAGGCTTCTCGTGTGCCTTCTCGACATGCTGATGCCTTCCATAGTTCAAAGCAGCGTCGAGCTCCCTTGAATAAATTCACGAGCTCCTCCGTAATTTCTGGAGGAGAATCGGATGGCCACAAGGCCTTCGCCATGTTCCTCATGGCTTTTCGAGCTCCCTCGTGCACCTTGGATAGCTCTTGCAACAAGTCGCCTTGAAATCCGGACACTTCTCTCTCGGGCCGTCCAGTTAACAAACCTACAGGAACAATCTCATAAACCTTTGCATCAGGGGACCGTATGAAAGTTAGGTTAAAGGACATACTGAATATGCCGCCTTTCAGCTTTCTGTTCTCTTTCAAGGCATCCGACAGTTGGGCTCGTACGTCCTTTAGCTCTTCGGCTTGCTTGATGTTTGCATCCTGTAGCTTGTTCTTCTCATTAATGGTCCGTGTTAATACACGTTCACTAGCGGCTTCTTGCCCTTCGGCATGTTGTTTGTCTGCTTGAGCAGCCTTTAGCCTCTCCTCCAACTGATCTATCGATCCTGCAGCTGTAAACATAACAATGCATATTTAAAAATCATTGTTGGCGCAGAATCGTATTTTCCAGACACTGTTGTGCTTACCATCAGGTGCATTCTCGGATTTCTTCAAATTTTCTAGTTCGACGGTGACAACAGCTAGCTTGGTCTGACATTCTTCAAGCTCCTTGGACAGCGTGTTATTTTTTGCTGTGAGTACCTGATGATATAACGACACTTAAATCAGTTGGGCCAACTGCTTCAATTCTCGGGGGCTACTGGCACATGATTATTGAACCTACACAAAGTTTTTACCCGCATATCCTTTGCAAGCAGGTGAGTGGCTCTGGCAAGTCCATCCCGAGCAGCTCGGATATATGCATCCGCAGAGCTGAGGGCGTTGAACGCCTTGATAACCCACAAGTATAGGGGATTGCAACAGTTTTCGAGGGTAGAGTATTCAACCCAAATTTATTGATTCGACACAAGGGGAGCCAAAGAATATTCTCAAGTATTAGCAACTGAGTTGTCAATTCAGCCACACGTGGATAACTTAATATCTGCAGCAAAGTATTTAGTAGCAAAGTAATATGATATTAATGGTAACAGTAGCAAAAGTAATATTTTTGGGTTTTGTAGTGATTGTAACAGTAGCAACGGAAAAGTAAATAAGCGAAGAACAATATGTGAAAAGCTCGTAGGCATTGGATCGGTGATGGATAATTATGTCGGATGCGGTTCATCGTGTAACAGTCATAACATAGGGTGACACAGAACTAGCTCCAATTCATCAATGTAATGTAGGCATGTATTCCAAATATAGTCATTCGTGCTTATGGAAAATAACTTGCATGACATCTTTTGTCCTATCCTCCCGTGGCAGCGGGGTCCTAAAGGAAACTAAGGGATATTAAGGCCTCCTTTTAATAGAGTACCGGACCAAAGCATTAACACATAGTGAATACATGAACTCCTCAAACTATGGTCATCACCGGGAGTGGTCCCGATTATTGTCACTTTGGGGTTGCCGGATCATAACACATAGTAGGTGACTATAGACTTGCAAGATAAGATCAAGAACTCACATATATTCATGAAAACATAATAGGTTCAGATCTGAAATCATGGCACTCGGGCCCTAGTGACAAGCATTAAGCATAGCAAAGTCATAGCAACATCAATCTCAGAACATAGTAGATACTAGGGATCAAACCCTAACAAAACTAACTCAATTACATGATAGATCTCATCCAACCCATCACCGTCCAGCAAACCTACGATGGAATTACTCACGCATGGCGGTGAGCATCATGAAATTGGTGATGGAGGATGGTTGATGATGACGACGGCGACGGATTCCCCTCTCCGGAGCCCCGAACGGACTCCAGATCAGCCCTCTCGAGAGAGTTTAGGGCTTGGCGGCGGCTCCGTATCGTAAAACGCAATGAATCCTTCTCTCTGATTTTTCCTCCCCGAGCACGAATATATGGAGTTGGAGTTGAGGTCGGTGGAGCATCAAGGGGCCCACGAGGCAGGGGGCGCGCCTCCCACCCTCGTGGACAGGGTGTGGGCCCCCTGGCCTTGATTCTTTCGCCAGTATTTTTAATATATTCCAAAATAAATCTCTGTTGATTTTCAGGTCATTCCGAGAACTTTTATTTCTGCACAAAAATAACACCATGGCAATTCTGCTGAAAACAGTGTCAGTGCGGGTTAGTTCCATTCAAATCATGCAAGTTAGAGTCCAAAACAAGGGCAAAAGTGTTTGGAAAAGTAGATACGACGGAGACGTATCAACTCCCCCAAGCTTAAACCTTTGCTTGTCCTCAAGCAATTCAGTTGACAAACTGAAAGTGATAAAGAAAAACTTTTACAAACTCGGTTAGCTCTTGTTGTTGTAAATATGTAAAGCCAGCATTCAAGTTTTCAGCAAAGATTATAAACTAACCACATTCATAATAACACTTAGGTCCCACGTTTACTCATATCAATGGCATAATCAGCTAGCGAGCAATAATAATAAACCTCGGATGACAACACTTTCTCAAAATAATCATAATATGATATAACAAGATGGTATCTCGCTAGCCCTTTCTGAGACCGCAAAACATAAATGCAGAGCACCTTCAAAGATCAAGGACTGACTAGACATTGTAATTCATGGTAAAAGAGATCCAGTCATAGTCATACCCGATATAAACTAACAATAATACATGCAAATGACAGCGGTGCTCTCCAACTGGTGCTTTTAATAAGAGGGTGATGACTCAACATAAAAGTAAATGGATAGGCCCTTCGCAGAGGGAAGCAGGGATTTGAAGAGGTGCCAGAGCTCGGTTTTGAAATAGAGATAAATAATATTTTGAGCGATATACTTTCATTGTCAACATAACAACCAAGAGTCGGCGATATCTTCCATGCTACACACATTATAGGCGGTTCCCAAACAGAATGGTAAAGTTTATACTCCCCCTCCACCAACAAGCATCAATCCATGGCTTGCTCGAAACAACGAGTGCCTCCAACTAACATCAAGTCCCAGGGGGAGTTTTTTTGCAATTATTTTGATTTGATTTGCTTAAAGTATGGGACTGGGCATCCCGATGACCAGCCATTCACTACAAAAAAATACACTTCCGTGATGATACGTGTTTGTCACAGTAGGTCGCGTTTTTTGTCATGCATGTACATCCATGACAAATTTATGACAGAATCAGGATAGTCATACATGTGCTGTCGTAGAAGTGTTCCATGACATTACCAAAATTATCATCACGGAAGTGTCCACTTCCATGACGATAAATCGCGCGTCACAGAAGTGCTTTCGTCAAGGGTGACCGACACGTGGCATCCACCGTAACGGAATGCCGTTAAGCTATCGGGTCGGGTTTTGGATCCGATAACCCGTTAACAGCCCCGACCAATGGGGATTTTCCACGTGTAAAATCATCATTGGCTGGAGGAAACACGTGTCGGCTCATCGTTGGGACAGATGTCATCCACTCATTGGACAGAAGGCGCCTATGATACTTCGACACGTGTTTCCATATAAAGCCTGTTAACGGCCTGTTCGCATATAGCCCATTTACAGCCCGCTAACCCAAGGCCCGTTACGCCCTATCCGAATTAGGCCCAGTAGCGTCATCTGGGCCACCCAATATGATTCCAGCCCGTTTTCACTTCTGGCCCATGTATGTCCCATGACGTCTTTCGGCCCATATGAGGCCCTATGTAACTCTTGGCCTATTAACGGCCCGTGGTGAAACTGGCCCGTAATGAACAGTGTATCACTTTACACCCATTAACGGCCCGTGGTGAAACTGGCTCGTAATGAACAGTGTATCACTTTATACCCATTAACGGCCCGTTATTCCGTTGGGCCGTTTCCAGCCCATGTTATCTTTCGGCCTTCTCACAGCCCATTTATTCTTGGGCTCATTTCCAGCATTCGTTTACTTACGGCCCGTTACTGTCATTTTCTGCTTGTGGGCCAAATTCAGCCTGTGGTTACGGTCGGCCCATTTGTGGTCCGTTAATATGTTGGGCCGTTTTCATAGCGTCATCAAATACGGCCTATTAACGATGGCCCGTTATGGTCGGCCCATGAACGGACGACTCCAACTCTAGCCCATTTACGGCCATAATGCGGCCTGTTATTGGCCCATGTTTGGCCAATCGATCATACTGCCTGTATAAGGCCCATTGATGATACGGCCCGTAGAAGGCCCATTGTTTCTACGGCCCATAGAAGGCCCATTGTTTCTACGGCCCGTAGAAGGCCCACTGTTTCTACGGCCCGTAGAAGGCCCATTGTTTCTACGACCCGTAGGAGGCCCAGAGTCACTACAGTAAATATTAGCCCATGGTTATTGTGGCCTAGTTTTAAAAAATAGGTTATTGCATCCACTAGCAAACCGCGGAAAAATAACTGCAATGACTACAAGCAAACAAATAAACAAGACAACAAGGAAATAAATAAGCAAGCAACTTACGCTAGGCTATCACGGCTATCACACATATGACATCCACTGGGCATCAAAGTTCGCCACCAGTGCAAATAAACGCGCCAACAAAAGAATATACAAAACTGAGAGCACTTCAGAAGGCACTAGGCCTGGCCACGTCGGGCCCCCCAAACAGCTGAAGAAGCTGAGTAGACCTCAGTTGTGTCAACGATAGATGCATCAACACTAGATTTAAGGCATGATGGTGCGCACGGCAGTCCTCTGACATCTTCATTGCATCTTTGACTTCAAGTCAGAGCTGAGCTGAAGCAAGCCTTTCCGCTTTAAGTTGAGACTGAAGAAGTCGAACTAATTGAGGCAGCGACTGCACAGAGGTTGTCCCACACCTGCTGGTGAGTAGCTTCAACTCACTGTCTTCATCAAGACAGGACCTTGGGGTCATCTCGCTGTCCTCAAGATGGTTTGGCTCACTATCTTCCCTAAAGTTCTGCCTGGCGTAAGAGATACGAGTCTGAAAGAGAAACAAGGAGACACATAACAGGTTTCACAATTATATAAGCTAATAAATGGATCTATTCTGCATAAGGAACATGTTTTTACAACTACAATTTGAAACTGGTAGTTGTTGCAAACATCCAATCAGATGTAAACAGGAAAGCAAACAGCAGTGGAGGAAATGATGCCTATCCAAATCTCTACTAGAACAAAGTTTGAAGGCTTGAGAAGGATGAACTTACATTACATGTTAACACGGGCTGGACGAAGCCCTTCTCCATGTTGATGGAAGGATAATTCAATAAATTCCCCAAAGAAAATTATTTATAAGCGTTGCCATTATTCTACATTTTGCAAAGAGTAAATATAGATCAAATAATATTGGAAGAAACAGAGGATAATGAAGCTCAGGTGCAGACTGATGATACATAATCAAATTGCAATTAATTAAGTACAACGTTACAAGGCAAAAGGGAGAGAGGTACTGACAAGAGCAATGCAGAGCCCATTATTGTTTTGAGATTGTATGATCCTTTGAGCAAGGAGATTCATCTGAAATTAGTTTTCATACAAGAGAAAAGGTAAGGCACAAGAAGAAATTTAGGAGTTCAAATTTTGAATTGATATCATAGACAGTACCTGACGCTGGGCTCCCAGCAGTTCTAATAGGGGTTTGGCCACTAGAGTAGGGGTAAAGTGTGGTACAGTTGGGCCTGTATTTTCTGTGGCTGCTGATCTATCTGATTTAACATGTATCACTACCTTTTCCAAATACCTAGTTTGTACTCCTTGAGGATGTGCACTCACCCTCTTCCTTTTGGACATCTATTACGAAAGAACAACATTTGACTGGAAAAACATAGTGTGACAACACATGGAATAGGTACAGAAAATGGATAGGTATGGCATATACTCATATATGATGCTTAAACTAAGCAGATGGTGTAACAAAGTAGAAGTAATGCAAGAGGTCAGATGCAAAATATGTGCGACCAATACAACTTTGCAAAGTTAGAGCAAGCACCTTGATGGGTGAATAAGATAGGCCATCCTCCACTATGCCAAGTTTGTTAGCCAGTGGATCGTTCCGCAATATTCCTCTCGTGCGCCCATTCTCATATTCATTTTGATAATGTTCAATATCTGACATGCATGAAAACATAAAAACAAGTGAGATTTTCTTTGTAATGCAGAAGTGATTCTAATCCAATACTGCCTCCCTGTAAACCCCTTTGTGCTATCTCTGCAATTCTTTTAAAACATGCCATGCATGCTGTAATTTGTTGTGTGCATTAATATAATGTGGCCTACTACTCAAAATATGAGAGCTCCAAAAGTGATGACACTTCGCAGATGATAGCTTCAACATATAGTAAAGAAGAACAAGTCGACCTGACCTGACAGATTCAAAATATACTAAGGGAGAACAACTCGACCTGACCAGTCGACCGCAAGAGAAGAGTATCATCTTAAAGAAGAGCAGAAGAGCAAGCAGATTGAAGATATTACAAGTCTTTCAATACAATGTCGGTTGGCCACCCATGATGAACCAGAGCGCACAGAGAAATACTATTCTTTCCGGTCTCTCCATATGTGGATGACATGCATTTCGAAACTAAAGTAGGAACATTTAGCTAAAAATTAAACATCTCTCAGTTTTACTAATATCAGCAATAATATCATATATGAATTTGTACAACTAAGCTAGTTTAGCTCGATGGGTGGAGCAGTGCTATTACGACACGAACCACGTAGGCTGATTGTGGTCATCATAAAATGGGGAAAACATAAGCATGATGAGTACAGTGTTGACCGTGGCAGTGGGATGGCAGATCTGAAGCTGCAAACCGCACAAAGGGTAGTTAGCAACCGATGTTTGCTTTGAAATAACAACTAAGATTTGGTATGGACAAGAAAGTACGGTCAACAAGTGACAAAGAAGTGCAATTATGTTGTCTCTCTATATGTCGCGACATGCATTTGGAAACTCAAGTGGGACCTTTAGCTAACCAATTAAATGTGTCGGTTAACTAATATCAGTATCATATCATGATCATATTTGAACAACTAAGCTTTCGAATTCTGAGTGTTGTGTTGTTTAGCTTGAAGGGTGGGGTAATGCTAGTACGACAGAAAGCACCTACGCAGATCATAGTAGAGTAGATAAAAGGGGAAAACCCTAAGAATTAAGAGAAAAATCAGGAAAGTGGAACTAGCTGGACCAGTGGGTGGCGCACATGCTTTTCGAAATGAATATAGGAACATTAGGTGACCAATTAAACGTTCTCTATTTTAGTGATATGAGCATCATATCAGATTCGTATTTCAACACGTAAGCTTTGGGTTGAGGTCTTGAGGAGCAGTGCTAGCACGACACGAAGCACCTACGATGATGGTAGTGAATATAAAGGGGGGAAACCATAAGCTTTACGAGTATAATGCCCGTGCCATGGCGGATCTGAAGGTGCAAACCGGACAAAGCTACTTCGCAACCAATGTTTGCTTTCAACTAGCCACTATGATTTGGTACGGACAAGAAAAGTACAGTAAACAAATTACGGTCTATTTTCCGGGTGAGATCAATAACTTAAGCACATATGGAAGAGTACCACCTCTCTTGCGACGCCGTGTAGGCCTATGCTGATACGTTGAGGGTGCTACGGGTGCGATGGCTGTCGGCGGCGGGGAAGAAGACTTTAGACGACAAACGGCCGGGTCGGGGGATATATCCTGTTGCCGTGGACGAGGCGGTCGTAGGAGCGGCAACGGCAAGGTGGACGACGGCGCCGATGAAGCGAGAGGAGGCGATGAAAGGATCCTGGTCCAGCGCTGTGGATGAGAGACGTCCATCTCTTGCAGTGGACGACGGGGTAGGGGTAGCGGCTCCGGCAAGGTGGAGGATGGGGTGGCGGACGGAGGAGGCTGGCCGCAGTGCAGAGGTTGTCGTCCCGCCGACGGTGTATGAATGGGGAAATGGAGGGGAGGGGGGGATCTCAAACTTTGGGACGCGCTTCTCTGAAATGGGGGAAAGTCACGAACTTATCCCCCGTTTAAAATTTCGGACATCGCGTCGGTTGGGGATAGGACGGTAATCTCGCATCTCCCAAATATTTGCCGATAACTATTTCGGGCGAGGAGAGGGTGTTTTTCCGCCCACGGTTGGCGCCCACGGTGTATGAACGGGCCTGACAGGTAGGGCGGTTGTGTCACGTCTGATGGAAGTTACACATCTGCCCCTATTTAAAATATTAGCCTACATCGATTTCGGACGAGGAGAGTTTGTTTTGCCGCCCACCGTGTATGAATGGGGAAATGGAGGAAGAGACACATGGCTTTCGGACGAGCTTGAATCAAATGTGTTTTGCCGCCCACGTTTGGCGCCCACCGTGTCTGAATGGGCTCAGAGGCTGTAGTGTCATGTCTGATTGAAGTTACTAGTCTACCCCTATCGACAGCAGTGTAAATCCGGTCGATAAGGATGTGAAGTGTCAGGGGTAGACAGTAATTTCCATCTCGCAAACACTTGCTTCGGGCAGCCCACAAATTATAGTGGGTGATTAGCCACTTCGTTCAAAACTTGGGAGAATTAGCATTCACGTTTTCCCTGGGACCTGGCAAACTAAATTGAAATCCAATTTGTATTCGATTACGAATATCCATAGATAATTATACGTTTTGTTATTTATTTCTTCAAAACCACAACAAAGATTTATTCCACCTTTATATATGATTATGATTTAGAAATGCCCTGATCTTCGAATTCAGTAGGTTGGATACACACTGAGTCAAACAGTTATTTCATCCAATACAATATGCTCACACGAAAAACAGTTCACCTTATGTCAATCATACAAGTACTGAGGATTACCTCGCCTAAAAAATTCGGATCATTACAACACATGGACAACATAGGGGGTCTTGCAACATAATCCATTCAGAGACATGACACAACATGCAAGTACAATAATCTAATGACAATTTCAACTGGTATCTAAAGAAGAACCGGGATTACCTTGGGCTTCAGATAGCAGAAACAGCAGGACCTCCTTCGTCTTCAAATGCAACATTCTTACTACCTCCAATTCTTGGGTTGCTTGCATAATGCGTGCCGCTAATTCCGTAATTTCCAGCCTCAAGATAAAGATTACCTCATTCATGGCAGCCACACCATCTCTTTCTGCCTCTAGTAGAGCCTCAAGCACTATAATATCTGTGCTCAGATTGCTCTCCGGCAGTGTTGCCTCTGAACTGCTACCATCTGATAACATGGATGGCGCACTGCTTCCACAAATAGATTCTGGGGTTGTACATTGTGTCCTAGTGTGAACGGCATCCTGAAAGGTTTCTGCTGGACATCAGTAAGAGATAGTTATCATATGATCCAGGCAGTAAGCTTACATGGTAAACGACGGACGAATTATTGCCGAGCATGGCAAACTATATTTAAATGGTTCGAAGCAGCATCAGCCGAAAAGAAATTAAAATGGTAAGATGAAACTAGGGATGTAAGTGGCAAATAAACGACATCCGCCAGTCCCATCTAGTTAGTTTTTGCTACCTCCCTAGTTCATTTTCCTCGAAAAACAAAAACTCTTTTGAACTATCATACCACTAGTGGACTTCAATCGGGATTAAACGGGACCCAGTTGACATCCCTAGTTGAAAGGGAGTGTACAACCGCTATATTTAAGTTGCCAAGGCATCTACGAAGTTGAAATAATCTGAGAAAGCACTTAACAGTGTGGCCTCATATAAACTACGAAGACAGTCTTGTGATGAAGTTGAGAGGAAAAGTTAAGGACTCAAATGAAATAGGCATCCATTTCTTTACGATAGTGCAGCAGGCACTGCTGACATATTGGCCAACTCAGGTATAGCATAACAACAAATAAGCATTCGAATCAAGCAATACAGCAAAGCAGACAACAGAACTATTTGTAATTCGGTAAGATTACACGTTGAGGGCACAAGCCAAGAAAGCAGCCCACTCGCATTACATTTCACATGTACTAAAACACGCTAGCTTACCATATGTTGCTGTGAAGCCTAGATGCTGTTGCAATGTTCTTTGAAGATATCGTCAGCATCCCGTGGTTGCAAATCTAGTTGTTGTAGTTTATTCTGCACCATCTATTTAGGTAAAATTAATTTTAATCGCATGCACTGGTCCGAATTGATCATCAATGGTTCATCTAAACTAATGAAAGAAGGGTGTGTGCATACATGACAATATATCTGCTTCCCTCTATTTTTATGCTTGTTCGAGGTGCCAGCCCAAAAGAACAAATATTTTGCTTGATGGGGTTGGCAGCTCCATAATTAATAGAAGCATCAAATTAGTCACGCAACTTGGGAAGATCAAGAACACACAAACAAGTAATGAACAGAGGCTCGGAGCAGTGATGTAATAGCTAGCATCAGAAAATGTAGGGTAAAACGAACAAAAAGCAGCGGAACCACATGCTAGTTTGCTGATGTGTAATTGAGCATAGAGAACATTAAGCAGTCTGATGGAACCAGCAGGTGGCATGAGAACAAAACTAAAGCATATTAACTATATGTGCACTGGTATGTAATTTAGCACATGTAACATGTTCACGGACAGAAGTATGGCCCTACAGGTGCAAGCAGAATAACGCGTCTCATGAAAAACTGAATGATGCCCTGAAGAAATTCAAAGGTGCGGTGCTTATGCTAGGAAAGTGAACGTAGGCGCCGGCTGTTGGATAATAGTACCTGATTCTCGGCGGCGTATGGGTATCGTTGTCATACTTGATAGCTAAGGATCGTCGATGGTGCTCGTGTTGTGGTTGAGTTTGGGCCAGCTGTCGCCGTCGCTGAAGCGGCTCCGGTGCTACGGTCGCGGCGCCTGTCGACATACAAGAAAGTTCATCTGTGGTAAGTGAACAGTTGCACGATAAAGAGAAAAACCGAAGGAGTACAAATCGAAATAACCTGATGAGGCTGCGGCGTCGGTAAAGCAGGGCCGGTGGAGTTGAATATGGCGTCCGTTGAGCGGGTCCGGTGCAGTGGATGAAGGCTTTGGCGGGCGCGTTGTACAGTGCTTTCGGTGAGGCGGATCTGTTGCGGCAGACGAGGGCTTGTATGAAGGGCCAGCGAAGGGGCGGACGAGGGAGTCAGTGAAGGGCCTACGCTGTGGTGGACGAGGGCGCCGGTTAAGCAGATCCGGTGCGGTGGACCATGATGGCAGTCAAGGAGATCTGGAGCGGTGGACAAGCGAGTCGCTAAAGCGGCTCCGGTGAAGTGGTGAGTTGGCAGTTGGGGGTTCCAAGGTGCGGAAGGTACATCCGGCGGGGTGTGAGGTCCACCGCTGCGGCGGAGGACTAGATTCGGCGGCTTGCCATGGTTAGGGGGTCGGGGAGGGGAAGGGGAGGGCTCTGGGGAAGAATGTTGGGGGCAAAGAGGGGAAAACAATGGAGTTACCAAAGCAGCCCTTTTCCGTTCATGTGGCAGGGGTAAAACAGGAATATCGCAGATCCGGTGCGGTGGACCATGATATTTCCATGTGAGCGGGAAGTTTGAAAGCTTTTGGCGCCTAAAATTATAAGTATTCTGCTCTCATACGGCCGACTATGATATCATGGCCGACAATTTGTTTGTTTTGCACGCAAAAAAATGTGCAAGTTTTGAAAATCAATGTCTCCAACTCGAAACTTAGATTGTCCATTCAATTCAAATATGGATCATTGAGCTACTACAAGCAAATACCATCATACAGTCCAATTCAAATGAAATTCCAAATGTGTTTATCCTAAATATGATGACAAAAGCAAAAATGTGTATGTGTATGAATAAAGTGGATGATTATAAAGTTTGAACCTGCCCGTATGTGTATATCTCTAGGTTTGATATATGAATTTGCAATCACGAAATCCCGGCTTAAAAAATGTACCTCCGTTTAAATGAATTACAAAAGATAATGATGGAGTCGAATTCCAAAATTCCAATCTTAGGTTTGTAATTCTGGTACATCAAGGTATATCACGCATGTTCAAAAGTATCGTTATCTCATAGTACAAACTGTGAAACAAATTGATCAACCATGAGTGCACAATATCTCAATTACGCTAAAGTCCCTCAAATATAGACACCTCACTCTTTATCTGAAGTCAACCCCCCCCCCCCACCACCACCACACACACAAACACACATAGAGAAGTCGTTCTCTCCCCCAAACACCAACACATGAGCACATTAACACCCCTCTCTCTTGTAAAGTCCGGACCCCAACATAGGTCTCTATCACTTTGTCTCTCGGGCATGCACACATCTCTTCCCTCACTCTCTAGGTCTCCCGCTATCTCTCTTACCCAAGCACACGCACTATGTAGAGTGTATATTTCCCATACACACAAAACGTCGCCCCCAAACGTCTATCTCCCTAGTCATGTGGTTCTCGCGCACTCACCTCACACACCACCCCCACTGCAAATAAGCACACTTTGTCTCCTTGTGCACCACTCTCCTCTTTCTATCTCTCCCACATGCGGACCCGCCCCAGCTCCTTCCCTGTATACATATATGTCGTGACTCTTTGCATGGCTCCCTAATGTATAATCGCTCTCGATTTCGCACATTGTTCTCTACACCATCTATTCTAGGTCTCTCATGAAGTCCCTATCACACACACGATGACTCGCTTCCCTTGCGTCTCCGTTCATAGGCCAATTTCGGACAACATCAACATTGTCTCCCTATTTATACGCCATTTATGGACACAAATGACCCCTCTCGCCCCCTCTCTTCCTCTCTCTCTCTCTCTCTCTCTCTCTGTCGCTAGCTCTCTCTTTCTCTCGCTCTCACACCCCTCTCCCACACACACACACTCGATGTCTCTTCCAAATAGTCTGCTCCCCCGCCCGCACCCGTGCTATCTCGCTACTACACATGTCACACCATTCCCCCTTCCCTTATACTAGGTTTACATCATCAATGGTCTCTCTACTCCACATACACTCTCTCCCTCTCACACACAAACGCGTGCACAAACATACACAGACACGCACACACACCCATTTATTTGGATCCTCATCTCTCCTCATGTCCGCATGTGTATCTCACACACTCACTCTCCAATTATGTATATGTGTCTCCACGTTACACAACACAAAGCCCCATGTACATGTCTCTCTCTATTCTCCACACACATAGACACAAAGAATCTGTTATCATTGCCTCAGTCTCTAACATATCACACACGAACACTGTCTCTCTCTCTCGCAAACACGCTCGACAAGGGTTTCCCCGTGAATAACTTACCATCTATTCATCAACAGCCGTGGCAGTACGGTGAACACGAGACGTGAAAAAGAATAAATCTACACGTGCTTAGATCACCTAGTATGACTACTAGGACTAGAGCAAGCCAAAAAGCGTGTCGCCGTCACCCCCTCCTTGTCGGCGACGGGAAAATCTTTGTTTTACACAGTCGAGAAGTCATTGTGCTAAGGCCCCACATGCCGAGGCGTTGAATAGAATGTAGATGCTAGTTTACGGAAGCAAGTATCGATAATACGTTTGTATCTCCATACTTATATTTCTTCTCTTATAAAAAACCGAGTTGGTGATGATGGTACGTGTGCCATCTTGCAATATAGACCGTCCGATCTATATCTGACGGATGAAATTAAACTAAAAGATACCCGCACCCCTCTCCACATTTGCAGACAAGGCCTTCCCTCGTTCATCCTTATCTCCAACAAACCTCATTGTTGAGCAATTAAGAAAGGAAGCCTCTGGAACAAACTAGCCTGGTGGCCGCTGCCGGCGTCGTCAATCCTCATGCCTCCGCTCAGTCCGACCACCAACCACCACCACACCCCACTCCTCTTGACCTTATCTCATATTTCTCGAGATATCATTAGTTTTTACACATGGGATTACTCCCGCAAGGGTCAATCACAACAAGTGTTTTATAAAAAATGCATCTTGATGTTCCGTGCAATGCACGGATCTTGCTAGTACTCCTACACAAGACTAAGTTGGTGATGCTGGTGTGTCTACCATCCGTCGTTTCTGACCATTAGATCTACATCTAAAGATTGTGAGGTAAGTTGTTGCCTTTTCTCACCAACATCCCACTTGTCTACCAATTTGCAGAAAAACCCATAATTAGTATCTTAAAACCAACCACATCCCTCCCTGACCTCACCAAAACAACCCAAGGAATATATTCTAATTGAAACATAATATATCTCTAGTGACATATGTATATCAAAATTAGAGTATTTTGTACCAAGTTTGTGAATAAGTATTATTCTAATTATGATTCGTTGCAACGGACATGAACATTGCTAGTATTTCCAACCATGCCTTTTTTCCTAGTATTCCATAGTTTCCAGTTTTCCATCAAGATATTAGTCACTCATGGTTAATATTTACTTTCAATCATGTACACATATGCACTATGTAACTAGCCTTGCTTATTGGCTTCCAAAGCTTAACTTTCACTCCTACTTACAATATGTAGAGTATTTAACAAAAAACTACCACTTTCAACCAGCCCTAGGAAGAATCTATTGTACAAATAATAGCAAAAACATACCCAAAATTTCTTATTCCACGCCAAAAACTACCTAGTACTCCTACCGATTAGGTTCGTTTAAACCCATTTATGACAGGGTTGGCCCACACGTCCGTGCTGAGAGGCAGCTTAAACCAACACATTTTGTTTGACCGTTGACACGAGGAACCCACATATGACCTTCTATCCTGTTATTCCCCCTCAAATCATTATATTTCCTGAACATTACTTCAAATAGTACTGATGCGTGTTCGCGGTGGCGCCGGTGATGAGCGAGTTGGCCGCTCCGTCAGACGGGCCGGACGCCGCGCTGGCCTCCGCACGGGTTGGCAGGCTGGCCCGAGCGTGACTCACGAGCGAGCAAGCCGCCGCGCTGGCCTTCGCTCGAGCCAGATGGTTGGCCTTAGCGTGGCGCGCGCGAGCAAGCCGCTGCGCTGCCGTGCCAATCTAGCTAGCAAACCTTGCAGACAAGCAGCTGGACGGAGCTATCTTGGCTAGCTAGCGGCCGCGAGCGTCGAACGGAGCTGGCATCCGGGCTGCCGCAACATGGGCTCCGCACCGCCGGCGGTTTTGACCTCGCCTTCTGCCGGCGGCGGTAGCTGCGTCCCATGGTCGAGGATGCCTAGGTGGACGGGCCGGAGGTAGGAGGTCACTCGAGGATTTTTGTTGGTAAGAGCATGTACACGTTGATAAGGTAGTCTTATCTTAAGTCTGCCACGTATGCAAGTGGTAGTAGTTTCTTGGCATTTTAGTGGTTTCTTGCATTATTAGAGCAAGTACAATAGAGCTGAGTCAGCGGTCTATAAGAAATAAACTAGTATATTTCTGCTTAGTTGGAGGAAAGAGAAGAGGAGAGAGAAGGTAAGCGGGCTCTTCGTGAAGAGCCAGCTCTAGCACGTGCTCCTAGGCACTTTGTGAGAATGAGAAGTGGGCCACATAATAAAAAAGTAGTACACTCTTTTCATCTATTATTGTACATGTTGGCTATAAGATGGGCTGTAGATGACATGGCACTGGCTTATAGCCAGCAGCTGACTATACTATTAACCATTAGGGGTTTCTTGTAAGGAACAATGTACGTACTACTAGCGACAAAAGGCGATTCTAGGTTGCGTTGTACTCCAATGAGTACTACTAGTGGTCGCAGGAGTGTATACCTCGTTTTGTGGGTTCGATCCCGGCCGAACGCACGACGGCCTTTTTTTTTAAATAGTACTACTACACTTCGCTGCGAGCCAATATTTTACACGGGTAGTTTGAGTTTTGAAGTCAAACTAACGTGCGGCCCCACAATCTGGGTGCACAGGACAGCCTAGCCACGTGAACGGGTTTTCCTTCCCAGCATCCCGTGGCTCGCGTGCTCGCCCTAGCCGCACCTCGCTTGCAGCTTCCAGCTAGTAGCATATTTAAACTAGCGCCTCCCAATTAAGCCCGAGGAGCCGGAAAAGCCTGGCGGGGCATTGGGAACTGTGCAATATGGCTCTGTACGTAAAGTGCTCTACTACTACTCTGTAGCTTGTGGCGTTGCACACATGGACTTCACTCCATTATCGGCTCTACTATAAAAGAAATTCCTCTTGACGTGTTTTTTTGAAACGGAGGCAAAAGCTTTGCTTCATCTCATTCATAAAGAAGGAACTACTAACAAAGTTTGACGAGATCCATTACACCTCCACAAATGGAAGCGAAAAGCCTAGTCTTGCTGTATCAAATAACTCAAATGTTCTGCCCCCGCAGTAACCGTCGCTGATAAACAGGCTGCTAGTGTGTGCGTGAGAGGAGCGGCTGAGTAGGCCAGCTACGTGAGAGGAGCGGCTGAATAGAGCACCGAGAGTACCCACTAGGCCACCACGCAGGTGTACTTCCCCTGCATTGATAGTACAGTGATGGTTCTAGAGAACAGTAGTACCCTCCACTTCCAACTGTAGCTCCTTGGCCCTGAGATTCAAGAGTTCAAAACTGGTGCACTAGACTAGAGGTACAGTACATCACACTACTAGTTGAGAAAAGTAGTACTAGTACTGCTACAGTACGAGTACGTACTCCTCCATCACATAATGTAAGACGTTTTTTGACACTAGTTGGCGTGTACAAAATATGGCAAAAACATACCCAAAATTTCTTAATCCACGCCAAAAACTACTACCTAGTGCCAAAAATTTCTTACTAGTGCTATTATTTACAGTATAATGCAATCCCATCACGTTCCATAATGCTAGTACTAGTAGTAAATAATAGCCTCACCCCTTCGCTAAGGAACGATCTACAGTTGGAAGGGACGAGGCCCTGCGGTTACTACACTCTTATCTCCTCCTCGCCAGTTCCCCTCCCCCCGAAGAGAAGGCAGTTCATCGCTGCACCCATGGATTCGCCAGGCGGTTCTCCTCGTCGTCGGGGCTGGGAGACCTTGGACGACGATCCTCTGGGAGAAATCGCACGCCACTCTGACGTCCTCACCGCCGCAAGACTCGGTGCTTCCTACACCAACTTTTTCAAGACGCTGCTTAAACAGGCTTGGGAAAAGGCCATGCTTGTTGGTCTTCCATGCGTCCTCGAGGAGAAGGTTCTTCTATGGGACAATCCTTCGAACAGTCCACCGCTCCCTGGCCATGGTTGCACGTTGACTCCGCTAGAGTTGCCGATGTTGAGAGGTAGTCGGATTTTGTCCGATGAGCAGGTCAGTAATGGAGTTTGATCATGTAGTACGTAGTTATTCCATTTCCATCCCGTAATTTCTCCGCTGCCCACCGTCTTATATATATATGTCTGGGTCGGTGCCAACGAAGATTGGCTTGCATACCTCCGGCCGGATACCACCATCATTTTGCACAACATCCACAGCAGTGCGGCCGTTCTGGTAGACCCCTTCTCCACCATTGGGATCGGCCTTCCGGACTGGCTGGGCTTGAATACGTATGATGATGCCTACATGAGATTGAAGAAGATAGCAATTGCGGACCCGCCCACAAAGCGACGCGGCTACGACGTACTATCTCATCGCGGTGTTCGGCATAAGGATTGCCATCAATGCAAGAGGCAGTAACGGCAGAGGCTGGCGCATGTTGGCGGTGGCAGATTTGTACCCCTACACGTTCGAAGACGCCGTGCGCCATCTAGGCCGCATCTTCGCGGTGACAAGCCAGGGGACTTGTTTCATCTGGTTGCCATCCTACGGTACGGGAGATTACAAACGGAATGCACAAACCATCATTTGCATCCCTAACGGTACTCCATTATTTTGCAGGGACCAGTCATCCCTCGATCAAAATAAGATCGCCGATCCTGGATGTGCATTTGCATCTGCGATTCGGTCTAACCTGGAACCTTGTAGCTGACTTTGGCATATTGGGATCAACTATCTTAGCAGTCGTTACCAGTGGTACCACTGATGTGCAACATGGTCACACAATCTACCACGATCGGACCGTCACCATCTACCCAGGTATTCCATTTTTTAACCCTCTCGCCTTCTCTTTCATTGTTGTACTAGTAGTATACTTTGTAGTACTAGTAGGAGTACTTTTTACCTTGGAGGATGCGTATAGCTAGCTAGGCCCTTGAAGACTTGAACCCACTAGCTGCCACCATTTTTGTTTTTCCATGTCTTACTATCTCATCCATGTAGCCAAGAGTGGCTATATATAATAAGCCGGTTATTTTACTTCCTCTATACCGGAGTAGTACTATTTGATGCACAGTATTACTGACCGCCATATTTGAGCACAACATTATTATGCATGGACCTTGACTATGTACGTCACCATGTGTCCAGATCTGGGATGCCGCGTGTACCAGATGAACGGCGCCGAGTTTGACCCCCGTGATGCTACGTGGGTGCCGAGGAACACTCTTGGAGAGTACTCGCTTTTCATGGGGGACAGCTACCCCATTGTGAAGAGGATGCCACCTTCCATGCACGACACGGAAGGCCTGCCGTTCATGAAGCATGGTTGTGTCTTCAGTGCGCACCGCCGGATGAACGTCATGCTAGGACACGCTATCCCTGATTTATGCCGCTTCAGCTTGGACGAGTCTCCATCGTGTGGAACCGGACTAGAAAGCTGCGACAATGATTCCTGTTGCCCACCGCTATGGATCATGCCATCCATGAAGAACACCTGGGACTGGAACCTGGAGGAGGACATGTAGCCCATCTATAACGTGTAAGTGGAGTACGGTAATTGTGAACGGTAGCGCTGTGAATATATGTAGACTAGTCGTGCACAAATTTATCACATGAATTGGAGATGAACTTGTGTGGCATACTGGCATTTGTCCTTTAGAATTTATTACTAGTAAATGTGTTATGTGTATGTGCAACTTGTGTGGTTGTTGCACGGGCTCCAACATGCTCTTTGAGAAAAAAAAGGTGGCACAGCTTTGGATATACGTGACGTGGCGGCATCATACAGTAGCATCGTTCGCTATAGTTGTAGTACACTCCTACTAGGACGACAACTCCTATAAAACCTTGCGCTTGGCTCTTTGCTTCTTCGGGAGGTTCAACAGTTCATACTCGTGTGAACCTTGCACTTGGCTCTTCGCCTCTTCGGAAGGTCCAACAATGATGATACTACAGTACAATATGCTTCTGGCAATCTGACACCGATTGAACTGCTGCACGTCCACCGCAAGGGCGAGGGCGAGGGAGAGGGAGAGGGAGAGGGAGAGGGAGAGGGCGTTGTAGTCAAAACCCTCTCCTCATCCTGCGAACCACCACGCGCGTGGGCGAGGGAGAGGCGTAGTAAGCAAGCTTCTCCTCGCTCGGCGAGTTGACGGGACAAATCAAAGCAGTACTAGTACTAGTAGTAGTAGTCCATACTGCGTCCTTTCCGATTAACATGGCTTAATTTGAAACAAGAAAAATACACTAGGGGTCAACGTATGTAACAATACGCTCTTTACGGTCACTACATATAGTTTTGCGGCGATTATACGATCACTAGCTCATCGTAGAGCACCGTATTGCACCCTACTAACCGGCCACATAGTCGACGTGGCACTTTGTTGACTTGTTAAATTGTCACCTTGTTTCTGGGTCCCACCTGTCAATTGGCAGAGCAAAGAAATCAGTTAAACAAAACTTTACACAGGCGCGACACGAGTCCAACCCTTGCGCGCGAACCGCCCTGGCTGTGTATGTGAGTGCATGCACGTGTCCTCCCTCGGTCTTCCAACAAAGAGTGTACATCGGCTATAAAACAAAGAGTGTAGTACATGATGTACATCTACACTTCCAATGCATTTAGCCTTTAATCTAAATCGATATTGATTGACTAATGCACCAACTTGTGCTGTAGGTACAGGCTACATGTCTATCCTTAATTACAGCATGCAACGGCCTTCATTTAATTTTCTTATCTCAATGGTCGCGTGCACACATAAGTCTGCTACTTTTGGGCGTTAATTATGCCCTGGTCAATGTGTAAATCTCTACATGTACAGTCTTTCAGGGACGTAGGGAGTAGGTTGAGCACTTGAGCGTGAGCGCGTGTGTTGCATCGTGTGCTGTGTGCCGCATGGGTGAGTGAGTGTTGCGTGCATCCATGTGTACGTGTGAGTGTTGCATGTTGCATGCATGCATGGGGCTTACTCCCTCCCATTGACATGTTCATATTTCAAGCTTCCTCTGTTCCCTCCATATGGTGATACTCCCTCTGTTCCCAAATAGTACGGAGTAAAAAGCCTCCCTCTGTTCCCAAATACGGAGTATTTGTCTTTCTACATATTTCAACAAGTGACTAGGTACGGAGCAAAATGAGTAGCGTAGAGGCATAGGGATATTGTAGAAAGGAAGTCCTCGCGATCCATTATTCCCCATCTCGGTCAGAGAGAACTATTCAACTAGTCTTCGCAGTGAAGTGACAATACACGCTGCAGCAGATGGGACACGTAATTAATAAGCTGAACCAGCGTGTTGGTGTTACTAAATCAGCCTTACCCAGTACTGCCATCATGTTTGCCAGTAGAGCACGCTTCCGCAAATACGCCTACGCACCTCTGTCCTCCATTAACTGACATATGGGCCCTGTTGTGGTAGACCCACATGTCATCGGTGTAACTAATTACACTCCGAAGGACGGTATATCCTGGTAGTAGTACTAGTAGAATTGAGATTGAATGCACTTTCTTCCCCGTCTTCCACTCTTCTTCCTCCTCTCTTCTTCTTCCTCCTCTCTTCCCCATCGTCGGCCGCACACCATTTACCCCCGCTCACTGCTCGCCCGCCCGCGCCATCTTCCTTGGTAGATCGCGCGTACCATATCCCCCTGCTCATTGCTCAGCCACACGAGGAGAAGCTTCTTCGCTCGCCCGCCCGAATCCACTTCCCCGCTGGCTCGCAGGCATCGAAAACCCCAATGGCAGAATCGACTGACACGCAGAGCCGTGATTGGAATCCCTCCCCGATGTTCTCTTGGAGCAGACCTGTAGTCGTATGGACCTACTCAGCACCGTCCGTCTGGCCGCATGCTCGGTGTATTTGTACCATCTACTCGTCTCCAACCAGCCGGTTCTTTTCAAGACACCCTGCTTGCTGATGCCCGATCCTCGCAGGTGGCCCAGACACCGACTTGACAATCCTACGGAGGTTGCCGTGGTTCCCCTCAACATGCTACCACTACCCGTCCACCTGTCCTTCATGCGCGGCCACTACTGGGCGGGCATGAAGGCCAACTGGATCGTCCTCATCCACCACACCGGTAGTCCGTGGCGTCTCGTGGATATCTACACCCAGCGAGAGATCACCCTTCCATCATTGGATACCGCTGCCATCGCGCCTCGCGGCCCGCCGGACACTCCTGCCTACTACACACGAGACGCGTCAAGCTTTTGGCTCGACCTCTGTTTGCAGAAAGTTGTAATCTGCGAAGTGCCCACACCATCAGAAGACTACATGGATTACAAGCTCATTGCCTTGTTCAACATGGGATTAGTCTATCTGGAATCCGGTCGCCATACATGGTTATGGCTCATCATCAATCCTGTTGAGGCAACATTTCTGTCTGATGCTATAGTGCACGATGGCATCGTTTACGCGGTCGACGCACAGATTGGCTGCCTATACTGGTGGAATCTATCGTTGTGTAATTGTTCTATCTCATCTCATCTTTACCTTATGAATACGACTGCCTGTTCATTTGTTACAAATTTAGAATGCATACCATGTCTATAACCACATCATTGCTATATGTTCCTCTCATTTCCTAGATTTTTATGACCACACATGTTATTGTTAGAGTTGATATGAGAACAATTGGCATCTAATGATTGTTAGAATACATATTATGAGCATAACATCATGATTGCTATATGTTACTCTCGTTTACAAGATTTTTATAACAACGCATGTTATTGCTTAGATTTGATATGAGAACAATAGTAGTAAGTGCTATGGTAGAATATGAGTAGGCGCTGTCATAGTTGTTTTCCTCTCATTGTTACATGATGTTTGAACCATGACATATTGCTAGAATATGAAAGCCATTGGCTTATTTTTCTTAACTTGGGGTATGATTATGACCACGGCATTGCAATTCACTGTCTATGATATGTGTCACTGTTATAATAATCTTAATTCCACACATACTCTGAACATGATTGTTTATTTTTGTCCTTTTGGTATCCAATTTGAATTGTTGCAGCAGACGCAAATGCGCTGGCCTTCATGATTCCAGAACCTGGAATCATACCAGCCGATCGGTGGTGGTTTATCGCTCGTTCAGCTGACGGCGGTCATTTGATGCTCATTCGCACGTACCAAATTGACCAAACCATTACATCAAACCACATGCAGTACAATGCATGGGGCGTTCGTGACATTGATGGCTATGGCTGCGTCGTGTTCGAGAAAGATCCCAGCTCCGTTGGGCCAGGCGTATTCAACTGGAGGCGGGTTTACAGCCTCGGCAACCACTCCTTGTTCCTCGGGCTCAATTATCCGATCATCCAACCAATCATCGATCATATCACCGGCGATGATTACTGTGCTATGCAACTTCCATTCGCGAGGGGGGCTGTGTTTACACATCATACCATGGGTTTCATGAATCACCATATCCAGAGATTCGTCGACACAGCTTGTTGCCAGATAATCTTCAGTGTGTGAAAGGCATCAAGCTTCCATGCGATGGATGGCTTTTGCAAAGCCGACATGCGGCGATGTGGTTCATGACAACAGCAAATATGCACAACTTGATTCGTGCTGATATCTAGACTGAGCCATGTATTCTGCTGCTGTAGCACGACCCTCTTTTGTTGGATATTATGTACTGTTGTTAGTTTGAAGCACTCCTCTGGTTTGCAGGATAGATACCTTCCTGGGATCAAGTGCATCCTAACTCACCTGCGTAGGATGTACTGATAATGATGATGGAAATGCTGTGCAGAAGCTATATATATATATATATATCAGTTAGGCTTCAAGTGCGTACTTGTTAGTTAAACCTATATATAAATTGTGACACTAAATACGACTAGTAAGTAGTACAGTAGCAGTACTAGTATACGCCAGTCAAATTATTCATCATGTCCACACATTGAATTGACGTGACAACACGCTGCGCGTGAGGTGACACAAGAATCCCGGCGGCGTGTTCAGGTATTCTGGACTTAATATTTGGAGTACCACTTATCTGTCGAAATCTTTCATCATTCACTTAAAACAGTCGATTGATCATACATTGAGTACCATATAACTTGAATTACCGATGCAAGTCGAAGAAGGATTGGCCGGTGCTGCCGGCTGGCGTCAAGTTCGATCCCACGGATCAGGAGCTGATCGAGCACCTTGAGGCCAAAGTGAGTACTGACAGCGCGAAATTTCAGTCTCTCATCGATTTGTTCATACCAACCATCGACAGCGAGCACAGCATATGCTACACCCAACCTGAGAAACTTCCAGGTAAGACACCGATCGGCCGTCTACTTGCACAAACATATTCCTTTGTTTATAGCTCTATTTTTCTTTTTAGACGCAGACCTGGTGAAGAAATTACAATTTGACAGTTAATAAAAAGTGAAACAAGTGACTGCAACATGCCAAAGATGTTATGAAAATGCCAACTAGGTACACTAAAACCTGTATTCCACAATACTGCAGGTATCACACTGAGTGGCCTAAGGAAGCATTTCTTCCAGCGCAATTCCAGGGCGTTCAAAAGGGGCATGTGGACGCGTCGCAAGATACAGTCGGAGTGCGGCATGCACGCGATGTGGCACAAGACCGGCAATACCTTGTCGGTGATGGTCAACGGCCGGCAAGACGGGCAGCAAAAAAGGTTCTGGTGCTGCACACCAACAAGAACTTCGACCAGCAGAGGACCAACTGGGTGATGCACCAGTACCACCTCGGGGACCTGGAGCAAGAGAAGGAGCGGGAGCTGGTCCTCTGCAAGATTTTCTACCAGACGAACACTAGGGCCAGGAGTAAAAAGATTATAAGTTAGTTTGGTATTGGTAGTTGTACTACCTTGTCGTCCGCAAGTTGGTATTGTTGTTAACGATCTTTTGGTATGAACTTGCATTTGCTTCCAACCATCATGCCGAGGATCGACGTGGATATAAAGCTGAATCATTTGTTTCGAAACGAATTTTCAGGCACCTGATTTTTATTTGATGGGTAGCATAAACACCCGCCGTTCGAATTCCCAGTACTCCAATTTTTTCGAAACAAGTGCATGCACTTATTATCACGATAAAAAAAATATCCGTGCTGCATCCCAGTTATTAGTCTGTACTTGCAGAATTCTCTCGTTTATTGAGCACGTATATTGTTTTTTCAGGTCGAGCAAGTTTCAACTGGGCTGTAGACTGCCCAGGGTTGGTTTTGTTTTTAATAGGCCCAGCCCATGACGACAACGGGGCACAAAGATCCAGCAGGTATCTACTGGCCTCTGGCCCGCCAGCGTTAGTTATATTTTGTCTTACAACATCCGCAGGCAGTTTTTTTACTGAATCAAACACACAGCCCAGTTCTATTTTCCTCTTGAAACGCATGTCCTACATCCGTTTTCTAATCTCTACCTATAGTTTTACTAGTTCATATACATGTATCATTATATTGAAAACACATAAAATTCCCTTTTCATATTTACATCCTTATTTTTGTTGTTTTTTCCCACCCAGCGCTGATTATTTACCACTGGTTTTCCCTTAAACCATCTCAATTGTCCCACGTCTTATTTGCTTAAAACACAAAACGATTTTTTGGCAAATCAATAAGTTCTTAAAAAATGTTTATCATTTCGGGATTACAACAGTTCGGACTCCACCGAAATATGCAAAATAAAGTTGAACTTTTTGACCGTGGTCCTGGGCAGAAAATGGGCTGTAATAAATTACTTAAGAATTAGCAAATGGGCTGCAAATTATAAAAAATAGCAAATGGGCTTTATGTTGTCTGCCACAGATTTGGAGGCTGACTTGTGGGCCTACTAAGTGCATGCGTACACAAGGTTTCTCAAAAAAGAAACTTAGTCAACAATCGACTCTACCAGCGTCAGACCGTTAGATGTCAATCTAACGGCAATCGTGCTTCTTCAGTCTCTGATCTTCCTACCCCAGCCGCCCAAACCAGCGCTGTCGGAACCGCCTGCTCCCGCCTCCCGTGGCCGGCAGTGCTGCCGGGCAGGCCTCACGGCCCCATCATACTCGCATCCCTGGCCTGTCTATCCCTCTACTCACCCACACCTCCTGTTATTTTCCGGCAACGGCAGCCGAACCAGTCAACCCTCGTACTCTCCACCGCGTGGGCAGCCACTGCCGTGTCTTCCCCGGCTTCGTGTCGTTCCCTTCGTAGGCCTCACCGTCGTCCACCGCCCTGGTGCTCTCAGCGCGGCGTGGTCAACGATGTCCTTCCAACGGCCGTAGTGCTTCTTCAACCTCTGGTCTTCTTGCCCAGCCGCCCAAAGCAGCGCCGGTCGTGCCGCATGCTCTTGCCTCCCTTGGACGGCTGTCCTGCCGCGGAGGCCTCACCGTCCCCATACTACTCCCACCGCTGGCCAAGCCATCCCTCCACTCACCCACTCCCCCTGTTATTCTGCAGCGACGGCAGCCTCACACCGCAGCCGAACCAGTGAACCCTCGTACTCCTCTTCGCGTGGGCATCCACTGCCCCGTCTTCCCCGGCTCCGCGTCGTCCCCTTCCTAGGCCTCGCCGTCGTCCACCATCGTGGTGCTCTTGGCGCGGCGTGGTCAATGTGGTCAACGACCGACTTCCATCGGAAGAGTACGGTACGTGGAGAGGCTGACAGCTGGGTCCACGGCAGGCGCAAGGAAGTGCCTCCTTATTACGCGCAAAATAATTATTCCTCCACCTGACAGCAGGGACCCGCCGGACGGGCACCAGTATTTCGCGGAAAAAACGTTCCCCCCTGACTGCTGGGAGCCACCGGACGGGCCACCGTATTTCACGAAAAAACGTTTGCCGCTGACTGCTGGGACCCACCATGGTGGGAGGCTGACTTTTGGGCCTACTAAGTTGACGGGGATGGAGGGATTTGTCAACTTAGTCAATATGAACGATTCTAGCTCCAGTGACCATACGATGTCCATTCAACGGCCGTAGTGCTTCTTCAACCTCTGGTCTTCTTGCTCCAGCCGCCCAAAGCAGCGCCGGCCGTGTCGCATGCTCCTGCCTCCCGTGGCCGGCTGTGCTGCCGCGGAGGCCTGACCGCCCCTACTATTCCCACCGCGGGCCAGGCCCTGCGGCGACGGCAGCCTCACACTACAGCCGAACCAGTGAACCCTCGTACTCCTCTCCGCGCGGGCTTCCACTGCCGCGTCTTCCCCGGCTCCACGTCGTCCCCTTCGTAGGCCTCGCCGTCGTCCACCGCCGTGGTGCTCTCCGCGCGGCATGGTCAACGTGGTCAAGGAACGACTTCCATCGGAAGAGTACTGTACGTGGAGAGGCTGGCAGCTGGGTCCACGGCCACAGCCCAGTTTTTTTGTGATTTGCCAAGTAAGTTGCTTTGTCAGGCCTGTTGGGCTGTAAATCTTTCAAGACGAGGAGAACTTTCATTCGGCTGGCCGAGAAAATGGCCCATCAGTAATGAGAAATGACCTATACATTTTTAAAACACATCAAACCGGCAATTAGTTTCGAATATCTTTTTTTTCATTTCGAGATTTTAAATTACATTAATTTTTATGCGTGGAGAATTTGTTGGATTTTATATTGATATACATTTATTTTTAAAATCAGTTTGAATGTGAGTCAAAATTTCGGGATTAAAAACAGTTCGGACCGCACTGAAATATGCAAAATTTTGTATAATTTTTTAACCATGGCCATAATATGGGCTGTAATGCTAACAAAAAGAATATGGGCTCCAAAAAAACCTTAATAATTAGCAAATGGGCTGTAAATTATTAGAAATAATGGCAGATGGGCTGTATGCTGTTTTCCACAGATTTGAGGCTTTCCTAAAAAAAGGTTGACGCACAAGCAGTGACTGTTGGATGGCCATCCAACGGCCGTCGTGCTTCTTCAATCTCTGCTCTTCCTGCTCCAGCCGCTCAAACAAGCGCCGGCGGGACTGCCTGCTCCCTCCTCCCCGCGGTCGGCTCAGCTACCGGCAGGCCTCACCGCCCCACCATACTCCCATCGCTGGCCTAGCCATCCCTCTACTCACCCACACCTGCTGTTATTCTCCGGCGACGGCAGACGAACCAATAAAGCCTCGTACAATCATACTCCCCTCCACGTGGGAAACAACTGCCGAGTCTTCCCTGCCTCCGTGTCGTTCCCTTCCTAGGCATCGCCGTCGTCCACCGCCCTGGTGCTCTCGGCGCGGCATGGTCAACGTGGTCAACGACCGACATGCATCTAAAGTGGACTATTCGTGGAGAGGCCGACAGCTGGGTCCACGGCCGCACGCAAGGAAATGCCTCCTTATTACACGCAAAATAATGATTCCTCCACCTGACATCAGGGACCCACCGAAAGGTCCTCTGTATTTCGCGAAAAAATGTTACCGCCGCTGACAGCTCGGACCCACCAGCTATATATTCACACGCAAGGAAGTGCCTCCTTATTACGCACAAAAAAATGAATACTCCCCCTGCTAGCTGGGACCCACCATGGCGGGAGGCTGACTTGTGGGCCTACTAAGTTGACTAGGACGGGGGCCTTTGTCAACTTTAGTCAATATGAACGATTCTAGCTCCAGTGACCGTACGATGTCCATCCAATGGCCGTAGTGCTTCTTCAACCTCTGGTCTTCTTGCTCCAGCCGCCCAAAGCAGCGCCGGTCGTGCCGCATGCTCCAGCCTCCCGTGGCCGGCTGTGCTGCCGCGGAGACCTCACCGCCCCTACTATTCCCACCGCTGGCCAGGCCCTACGGCGACGGTAGCCTCACACCGCAGCCGAACCAGTGAACCCTCGTACTCCTCTCCACGCGGGCTTCCACTGCCGCGTCTTCCCCGGCTCCCCGTTGTCCCCTTCCTAGGCCTCGCCGTCGTCCACCGCCCTGGTGCTCTCGGCGCGGCGTGGTCAACGTGGTCAAGGAACGACTTCCATTGGACGTGGACTGTACATGGAGAGGCTGACAGCTGTGTCCACGGCCGCAGCAAGGAAGTGCCTCCTTATTACGCGGAAAATAATGATTCCTCCACCTGACAGCTGGGACCCACCGGACGGGCCACTGTATTTCGCGAAAAAAATGTTCCCCCTGACTGCCGGGACCCACCAGCTACATCTTCGCACGCAAGGAAGTGCGTCCGGGCAAAAAAAACGATTCGCCCCCCTGACTGCTGGGACCCACCAGCTACATCTTCGTAGGCAAGGAAGTGCCTGACAGTCGGGACCCACCTGGTCGAAGCGTTGTCATTCTGGTCGCGAACGTGTACGTACATATATACTGGTGGATGTAGAGGCGCGCACGTGTCGTAGTAGAGGCGCGTACGTTTCGTAGTAGATGCGCGCACGTAGCATGTACACGTACGTACAGCGGCCAGGGTGCAAGAAAGAAAATACGGCCACGTATGTGTACATACGGGCGGGGTCTCGAACGCCTACTCGCGCATACGTACGGCCAGGGCTTGTGTACATGGCTGGGTCAGAACGGAGAAACAGCGTCGTCGTCGTGTTCATGGGGAGGCAATGGAATGCGTCGTGTTCATGGGGAGGCAACGGAATGCGTCGTGTTCATGGGGAGGCAACGGAATGCGTCGTGTTCATCGGGAGGCAACGGAACGCGTGGGAGCCAACCGGCTGGGTCGGAACGAAATGCGTGGTCGTGTTCATCGGGAGGGCTTGGACGGAACAGGCGATGGAAACGAGGCCTGGCGTACCGCAGAACGGAGGAAACGGACCTCCTATGGTCGAAACGGGGGTCCTGTTGATCGGGAGGGGTGTGGCGTACCACAAAACGGAGGAAACGGACCTCCTACGGTCGAAATGGGGGTCCTGTTCATCGGGAGGGGTGTGGTGTACCGCAAAACGGACGAAACGGTGGTCCTGTTCATCGGGAGGGGTGTGGCGTACCGCAAAACGGGACTCCACGGGATACTGTTCATCTCCACCGTCGACCTCCTCCAGCCTCCACGGGCTACCGTCGACCTCCTCCAGCCTCCACGGGCTCCTGTTCATCCAGCCTCCACCGCGCGCTACTCCACCGGCTACTGTTCAACCACCCCTCCATCGTCTACTATTCATCCAGCCCTCCACACCACTGGATCCTGTTCAACAACCCCTCCACGGGCACCCCTCCACCGTCTACTGTTCATCCAGCCCTCCACACCACGGGGTCCTGTTCAACCACCCCTCCACGGGCACCCCTCCACCGTCTACTGTTCATCCAGCCCTCCACCACACCACGGGTCCTGTTCATCCAGAGGCAACGCCACTGCTCACTGTTCATCCAAACCCCCCCGCAACGCTCACTGTTCATCCCAGAGGCAGCATCGATCGACTTCAGTTAGCAGCAGTAGCGAAGGAATCACTCGATCGGGTTCAGTTAACAGCCATCGATCGATCGCTCGGGTTCAGTAACGCGTAGCCTGCAGTGCAATCGCTCGGGTTCAGTTAGAGCCCAATGCCTCGCTCGGGTTCAGTTAGAGCCAACGCCTCGCACACACGCGCGTACGTGTACGAGAGAAACACGCATCGCTTGGCCCCCGACCTCCCACCGTAACTGGGAACTCCCCGAAATTTTCCTCGCGCTCGCTTCTACCACGGTTTTTTCCGTCATGGACGGCCCAAAGAATGTCATGCAGCTGCGTCTCCGGCCCGCCCAGGACGAAGAGCCCATTTTCTGTCATGATTTTTTGTCATAGAAGTAGGAGCCCACCACATCTATGATGATACCGGGTTTTTTCACAATTATCGTCATAGAACTGTCATATGTATGACAGAAAAAAAATTCGTTCGGCCCAAAATGTCACGGATGTGTCTTTTTTTTGTAGTGATTTTCTCGTGAGTGAGGAGCGGAGTCCACTCCTCTTGAGAATAACCCGCCTAGCATGGAAGATATAGACAGCCCTAGTTGATACATGAGCTATCCGAGCATACAAAACAGAATTTCATTTGAAGGTTTAGAGTTTGGCACATACGAATTTACTTGGAACGGTAGGTAGATACCGCATATAGGAAGGCATAGTGAACTCATATGGAATAACTTTGGGGTTTAAGGGATTGGATGCACAAGCAGTATTCCCGCTTAGTACAAGTGAAGGCTAGCAAAAGACTGGGAAGCGACCAGCTAGAGAGCGACAACAGTCATCATCATGCATTAAAATTAATTTACACCGAATGCAAGCATGAGTAGGATATAATCCACCATGAACATAAATATCGTGAAGGCTATGTTGATTTTGTTTCATCTACATGCGTGAACATGTGCCAAGTCAAGCCACTTAAATCATTCAAAGGAGCATACCACCCCAC
Source organism: Triticum aestivum (assembly GCF_018294505.1). Taxonomy (NCBI): domain Eukaryota; kingdom Viridiplantae; phylum Streptophyta; class Magnoliopsida; order Poales; family Poaceae; genus Triticum; species Triticum aestivum. The sequence goes on along the minus strand of NC_057802.1, from coordinate 349,321,185 downwards.
TATACCACATCACAACCATTTTAATAGCATGTAGGCACGCAAGGTAAACCATTATAAACTCATAGCTAATCAAGCATGGCATAAGCAACTATAATCACTAATTGTCATTGCAAACATGTTTATTCATAATAAGCTGAATCAGGAACGATGAACTCATCATATTTACAAAAACAAGAGAGGTCGAGTTCATACCAGCTTTTCTCATCTCAATCAATTCATCGTATATCGTCATAATTGCCTTTCACTTGCACGACCGAACGGTGTGTATAATAATAATAAGAGTGCACGTGCATTGGACTAAGCTGGAATCTGCAAGCATTCAATAAACAGGAGAAGACAAGGCAATATGGGCTCATGGTTAAATCAACAATAATGCATATAAGAGCCACTTTAACATTTTTCATCATGGTCTTCTCCTATCGACCCCCAAAGGAAAGAAAAGAAATAAAACTATTTACACGGGAAAGCTCCCAACAAGCAAAAGAAGAACGAGAAATCTTTTTGGGTTTTCTTTTTAATTACTACTACAAGCATGAAAGTAAACTAGCTAAAAGCTACAACTAATTTTTTTCTTTTTTTCTTAAGGTTTATCAAACACACAAGAAAAAAGTATGAAAAGGAAAATAAACTAGCATGGATGGTACAATGAAAAAGTATGACCACCGACACCTAGCAATGAGTGTGTGAACATAAATGTAATGTCGGTGGGAAATACGTACTCCCCCAAGCTTAGGCTTTTGGCCTAAGTTGGTTTATGCCCATTGATCAAAGTAGTCTGCTCCGGTGTATGGAGGAGTGTCCTCTGGACGCCATTGGTTGGCGAGCTCTTCCGAATCCCACTGATAAATAGACTCCTAATATGGATCAAGAGATGGCTCAGGCTCAGGCTCAGGCTCTAGGGATCGTGTACGCTCCCAATATGCGTAGATGTCATCGGGCAGGATGATGTACGTGCTTTTATAATCTAGGAAAATAGAGGACAGCAACTTTTCATCATTCTCGTAATGTCTAATAGGTATCTCAAAATATTTAGCAATACGCGAAGCAAAGATGCCTCCGTGGTGCGAGGCAGGTTATATTTGGGCCTCTCCGCTTCTTCACTTTGTTTTTCCTTCGAGCTTCGGCTCGATGAGCCCCTCAAAAATCTCTTCATTATTGTTATTATCCCTCTGAAACATTTCTGAAATTTTTAGTAACTTCAAAATAAAAGTAAACCAAACTTAATAAGATTGATAGCAACTACTCCTACAAGTGCCTAGAGACTATATCATGCATTAGAACTACTTGGAACCATATAAATTTGACATGCAAGCTCAAGAACAGGGTCACCTAGGTAGCACAAATTTGCAATGAATAATGCACTAGAGCAAAAACTAATTGGACCAATGGAGGAGTCACATACCAAGGAACAATCTCCCAAAGCAGTTTTGTGAATGGGGCTTTGAGCAAGGAGATCAAAAATCGCAACAAAATGAGCTAGAACTCGTGCTTGAGCTGGCTGGTGATTTTTTTGGGAGGAAGAAGAAGTGTGTGGTGGTTGGAATAAGTGGAGGGGAGCCACCGTGGGCCCATGGGGCAGGGGGCGCGCCCGGGGGGTGGGCTCGCCCTGGACCCTCGTGGCCAGGTGCTTGCTCCCCTGCTGTGTTCTCAGTGCCAAATATTCTCAAATATTCTAGAAAAAATCATATTTCAATTTCAGGGCATTTGGAGAACTTTTATTTTCGGGGTATTTTTTTATTGCATGGATAATTCAGAAAACAGACAGAAAATAATATTTTTGCTTTATTTATTCTAAATAACAGAAAGTAAAAAGTAAATACAGAAAGTTGTGCTTTCTAAATTCATCCATCTCATGCTCATCAAAAAGGAATCCACTAACAAGGTTGATCAAGTCTTGTTAACAAACTCATTCTGAATTGCATAAAACCGGAGAATTTTCGAATAGCACTAAGTTACCTCAACGGGGATATGCACATCCCCAATAATAAGAATATCATATTTCTTTCGAATAGCACGTCCTCACAATTACCACAACATGTATCCTGTCCCGGCTATGCGCCATACTTTGGCGCCGCCCACCTCGAATATGGATCCCTTCTGGGAGCAGGGGACGAGGCAGAAAAAATTCTGCCATAGCTCAAAATGAGCCTCATAGCCTAGAAACAGTTCGCAAAGAGAAACGAAGCCCGCGATATGCAGGATGGAGCCTGGCGTCAGATTGTGTAGTTGGAGGTAGTAATACTCCAGGAGACCTCTGAGGAAAGGGTGGATAGGAAATCCTACGCCTCCCAAAAGGAAGGAAACGAAGCACACCCGCTCCTCTTTAGAAGGATTGGGAAATTCTCCGCTAGGGCTTCGCCGTTGAGGGAAGTTAATCCAGCCTGAACAGAGACTGCGGGAGGAAGATATACTTGCGTCTAAAGTTTATTCAGATGGGCGTGGGATACCGAGCAGCTTTCCCAGTCACCTTTTTGAGGGCCGTGGGGGCGCGAGGAAGAGCTAGGAGCGCTGGCCATGTTTGGACGATTTCCTATGGTGAGTTCTAAGGTTTTCCGCGTGGTGTGGAATGGCCTCTGAGATCTAATCTCCTTAAATAGACGCCTTCCCTGCAGGGTCGAGAGGTTATTCGTAAAAAACACCTAGAACGTTCGCATTTGTTTGACACGTGGAAGCCGAGGCGACGACAACAAATATTTATTGTGAAGCCGAACTACTGTCAATCCGAAGTGTAATGAAGAACCCGCCTTGCAAAGCTGAAGATATAAAGCCGGATACTATGTCATCATTGAAGGCAAGTTCAGGGGCTACTGAGGGAGTCCTGGATTAGGGGGTCCTCGGATGGCCGTGCTATCCGACATGGGCCTGATTGATGGGCCGTGAAGATACAAGGTAGAAGGCCTTTCCCCTTGTCCGGATGGGACTCTCCTTTGCGTGGATGGCAAGATTGGCGTCCGGACATGTAATTTCCTTCCTTTGTAAACCGACTTTGTACAACCCTAGTCCCCTCCGGTGTCTATATAAACCGGAGGGCTTAGTCCATAGAGGCTATCACAAATCATATAGGTTAGACATCTAGGGTTTTAGCCATTACGATCTCGAGGTAGATCAACTCTTGTAACCCCTATACTCATCAAAGTCAATCAAGCAGGAAGTAGGGTATTACCTCCATTAAGAGGGCCCGAACCTAGGTAAACATCATGTCCCCTGGCTCCTGTTACCTTCGATCCTCAGACGCACAGTTCGGGACCCCCTACCCGAGATCAGCCGGTTTTGACACCGACAACGGGGACTTTGAAAAAAAACCGAATTGTTTTCTTCACTTATGGGTGGCATAGCGGCTAATATATAGCAACTTCGAGGGTAATTTTTAGACGGGCGACCAAAAGCAATACTCGCTTTATTATATATATATGTATGTATGTATATATGTACGTATATACTATTCATCACCCAGGGTGTGGAGTAAGTTATTCTTCACCCGAGGTAATCTTATGATCGTTTTATAAATAAATTTTGTTTTGAACACAAATGGTTAGATTCATATTGATTCACTACATAAAATTTGGCATAAGAAAACAAAAATATAGGTCATAAGATAAGAAAAAATTGCATTTTATGTATATTTTACACCTTGTTTTTACGTTTGTAATTTTACATAACATAAAATATTTTTTACGGCAATTATATATTTTCTTACGTTCCCTTATTATGCATGAAATAAGACAAAATTTACGGAACGTAAAATTACAGTTCATTTGTCGGGACCCCGATTCTAAGTCACACCGATCTAGCCTGTAACACCTCATATCACTTTGCGGCCTCACGCACGGTATTCCCACGGGTGTCGCCTTACCATGGCCCAGGACCGTTTGCGCCTTTTGGCTCACGTATATGATAGTGTCGCTAGCATCCATATGATAGAGAACCCGGGCCGACATGGCTAGTCGTGAACCCAAAGCGGCACTAACTTACGGGGACAGGCATACATGAATCAACATCGAGCATGTCGGTCAGCAGCGTGCGAATCCGGGCTGTAGCACTGGGCTAACAGGACTCCGGTGAACCGGGCTGTAGCAGGCTAGGCAGGACTCCGGATTTCACCGCGTGACATTTCCCCGAAGGGACAGACACAGGAACGAAGTGAATCAGATGCCGGCCAGTCAAGTGTTCCGGAGCAGTAGTGCTGGGCTAGCAGGACTCCGGTGAACCGGGCTGTAGCGGACTACTATGGCTCATGGAAGCACAAGACTACATTTCCCCATAAGAGAGGCTACCAAGGATAAACAACTAGATTGTCGGATCCCACACATACCAAGCATTTCAATCATACACACAATATGCTCGATATGTGCAAATACAACATGGCATCACAACAAGACTCTACGACTCAGAGTATTTATTCATTAGGCTCCGAAGAGCCAGATTACAAACATGGGTCTCATGACCCAACATTCAGAGCATACAAGCCAAAGCACATGCGGAAGCTTAACATGTCTGAGTACAGACATCTACAAATGAAAAAGGCTGAGAAGCCTGACTATCTACCAGATCCTGCCGAGGGCACAAGATCGTAGCTGAGGTATCAAGCTAAACGTCGAAGTCCACACGGAACTACTAGCGAGACTGACGTCTCTCTGCAAAACATAAAATAGGCAAACATGAGTACAATTGTACCGAGCAAGACTTACATCAGAACTATCTACATATGCATCGGTATCAACAAAGGGGGTGGTGGAGTTTAACTGCAGCAAGCCAGCTTTGACTCGGTGGCTATCCTGAACTACGACTGCAAGTAACTCTTTTGAGGTGGCGCACACGACTCCACATATTCACCATATCAATACACCACTATGGATCCGCTCCCGTCTCCCTACGAGAACGCCATCCATAGCACTCACGCTTATCTTGCGCATTTTAGAGTATCCACTTTCACTTGTCTACGAACTGTACAGGCAACCCAGAAGTCCTTTACCGCGGACACGGCTATTCGAATAGATCATATTAACCCTGCAGGGGTGTACTTCGTCACACACGCTCTCGCCACTTACCACCATGTACACGTCGTGTACCTCGGCAACCTTCAAGCGGAAGCCTTGCGAGGGAGTCGGCCACGACCTGACTAACCACACAAGTCTCTCGTCCAGGTTTATCGCCTATTCGGGTTCCATCCGCAAGGAGATCCGGCCGGGGTGTCGCTCACGGCCCCAAACGATGTGTGCAGGGTTCCCGAGCCCACCATCCGGGTGCCACTCGGTACACCAGGCCACGTGTGCCTAGTCTGTCCCAAGCCCACCTGTACCGGGTGCCACTTGGTACACTACTAACACTACCTACAAACACCAGAAACTAGTTGCAACTCCTGGACAGAGATCAAGTTGATTAATAAGTCGAGAGGGGTCGAGTTACCGGAACCCAATGTGTGGTAGTAACTGTTCATGGATCACAAACACAGAACTCAGTTCCTGAGGACGGTTTCAATGAGACAACCCACCATGTACTCCTACATGGCCTCTCACCGCTACCTTTACCAAATCGTGTTCACACCCTTAGCTCTCACACAGTAGGACATGTTCACCACTTCCAATTCATTCCCGATGAATCAGACCTGACACAACTCTAAGCAATAGTAGGCATGACAAACAAGCATGAATGAGTAGGCACATCAGGTCTCAAACAACTCCTACTCATTCTAGTGGGTTTCATCTATTTACTGTGGCAATGACAGGTCATGCAGAGGATAAAGGGGTTCAGTTACCGCAGAAAATAACAGATGAATCGTTGTTGTCCTAATGCAGTAAAAGAGAGCAGGAGCGAGAGAGTGGGATTGTATCGGAATGAACAAGGGGGTTTTGCTTGCCTGACACTTCCGAAGATAGTATAGCTCTTCATCGGTATCATCGATCGCATTGTCGAAGCAACGTCTACTGAGAGGGGACAATACCGGCAAACAGAGAAGAAACACGATCAATGCAATGCACAATATGATGCATGCTAAGACATGGCAATATGAATGTGTTTTGGCTAATGCAACTACAAACAGATGGGTTTGGGCCATTTTGAACCAAAGGTTCAATCCCAAACTCAAATTATGAATTTAAATAGTGCCTTATCATCTTTTGAACTAAACAGCAAGGTTAAGTTGTTGAGACATGCATGAAACCAGTACAGATGGATAGATTGGATTTTTCTGATCATTTTTCAGATATAAATCTTTTCAATCTGAGTTATAGATTATTTTCTATGATTTTTAGAAGTTAGCACTATTTTCTGGAATTTCCTGAAAAGAATAAGTCCAGAAAATCTATTACTGCGTCAGCGTTGTGTCATGCTGACCTCAGCAGGTCAACAGGCGCCGTCTAGGTCAAACCTGACGTGTGGGGTCCACACGTCAGTGACTAACTCACTAACCTAAGTTAATTAGTGTTAAACTAATACTAACTAAAGTGTTAGTGGGGGTTGGCCCACGCGTCAGTGACAGAGGGGAGGTCAAACCCCCTGGTCAGCGGGGTCAAACCCACCGGCGACGTGACGCCGGCGAGGCCAGACGCGGCGGCGGGCTGCGGGATTCCTCCTCCGGCGACCAAATGGCCGGCGGAGGGCATCTGCGGGACGCGGGCACTCGTCCGCGTCGAGTGGTGGCAGCGGTTGGGCCTGGGATGGCCGGAGTCATCACCGGCGTCGATCTTGGCGGTCGCCGGAGCTCGGGTGAGCTCGGGGTCGACGCTACGGTGGCCAGGGTGGTCCGTGCGGGGCACCTACGTGCTCTACGCGGCGCGGAGAAGGAGCTGAGCACGACGGCCGGACCGATAGGTAGCCGGAGATACGTCGGCGGCGAGCACAAGCGGCGGCCCGTGCGGGCGAGCAAGGTGCGGTGGCTACGGTGCACAAGAGCGAGAACGGTGAGGGGGGAGAGGATCAATGGCTCACGGCGAGTGCAGAGAAGCGAACGGCGAGCTCGGGGGAGAACCAGAGCGGTCGGGGTGGCGGAGGCGATCTCGTCGTCGGGAGGTTGGGGACGAGCTCGGTGAGGACGTTCGGGGGCTTCTGGCGGGGCGTGGCTCGGTGAAGGGGCGGAGGACGTAGTGGCGGAGCTTCTGGGCGCGTCGGCGAGGCGTGGGGTGGCCGGTGGCCATGGCTACGGCAAGCGGCGGCTG
>NC_057802.1:349306005-349313777 GCF_018294505.1 Triticum aestivum | reverse complement strand
GGACAGGGGAGGGGATGAGCACGGGGGGGGGGAGTGAGAGGGCCTGGGGGGCGTGGCGTCTCCAGCCAGCTCCAGGCGGTCGGCGGCAAGCAGGTGACGCCGTGGCGCGCGCGGCGGCGTCGCGGTGTCCCTCCTCTGCCTACTGGCAGAGGTAGGCGATGACTGGCACCAGGCCAGTGGGCTGGGCCGTGCTGGGCCAGGCCAGGTAAGCGCCAGGTAAGTGCGCGTAGGTTTCCTGTTGCCTTTTTTTTCCTTTCTATTATCTATTTCTTTTGGTCTGTTTTGATTTAGTAATAATACTAAACCATTTCGTAAAATCCTGGAAATAATTATGGGTGACTTCTGAATTATTCCAGTGACCCTTAACAATTTCCAACATTTTTGGAGCATCTGAAATATGTATAGCATTCAAATAGCTCCAATTCAAATATGTTTGAATTAATTCAAAGACCATAAATGCCTTGGAAAAATGTGCATGATCTCTGGTAAAGGTTTTAACCTTTTTCCATAAATAATGAACATTTTTGAAGGGCATTTTGGGTTCATTGAAAATATTTTTAATTTTGAACCTAGTTGAATTCATTTGGTGCTAGGGTTTAACAATCCCCAATTCAACTTTAAATGAAATTTAGACATGATGCAGCAACCAAGCTAGTCCAAGTGCATAGCAAGGCTAGGGACGTGACAACTCACCCCCACTAAACAAAAATCTCGTCCCGAGATTCAAGCGTAGGGTAAGATGAAAGGGGAACGCAAAGTAACATAATCTTCACGATCCAATTGTTCTTCTCGAAGATGTTGATTCATTGCATCATCTTGATCTTGACATCTTTTCTTTCGAGAGCTTCATCCAACTATGATGACGGAAGAGAGGGAAACTCTACAGGATTGATCTTCTCGAAGATCGAGCTATACAAGATCAACTCGCGGAATGAGATGTTGAAACATCTCGAGTTGAGACACAAAACACATCGAGAGGGATGGAAGAACAAACGACGAGATTTGATTTGGTGGGCAACAATCCCACGCTAAGGTAGGATGGTGCATGGTTTCAAAGTAGCGAGGAGATAGTTGCCACGATTCCATAACGGGGCACCTTAGGGAAGGTGGCTCATAGAAATATCCCTTAAGTGGCAAAAAGAATTACTTTTGATTCAGAGATCATTGAAACTCTTCATGCCAGCCTAAGGCAATTTACAAATGATCGTTTGAAAGAATTCAAAAGAATGGCACACTCAATTTGGAAAGGAAACTATGGTTATAGAACAACTCGGAAAATGGAATGCACATTCCAGTTGATACCAAGGAAATAACTTCGTGACTGAGCGTGCTTTCAAGAACTTGAGCATTTCCATATTCATCAAGGTTTTACCAACATCCGTGCCGAGGATCCTGGCATCACATCATACTACCATGATGAACTGTGATGGAGGATGCAGATGCAAAGGAAGATAACACTTTCTCAGATTTTTCCTTAGCAATGCCAAAGAAGCAAGTCTGGATGATCGACCGAGAGACATTTGGCACTCCGCTTCTAATGTTCTCCTTGACGTTCTAGGCACCACGATCATGCTTAGAAGCATCAACATGGCCATCAAGTAAAGGTCTGACTTCGGGAGCACAAAGGATCCATAAGGAACACTTCTAGAATAAGTCACACGAAATCCTCATGGAGAAGATGGTTAAATAGCTCAATCAAGATACTACAATGATAGATCTTCCGGCTAGGTGTGTCGGCCAGAACATCAACCCTGTCGGGACCTACATCATAATCTTGGAAAAGTTCCAACCATCATATCTGCCCGAGATTCAGATCTGGTTGGTGTCAGGATATTCCAGACTCATCCAGTCTAGAGAGAAAAATGAAAGTTTGCAACACAAATCGATGAGATGACGTTGCGAGATTCTCGGGAGATGAACTACGATAGCAAGCTCCAAAACATGAGCTGTTTCTGCTACACACCTGTGAACACACTGTCCTAGACAAGCACGATCACATGGTAGTCCTATAATAAAACACTACCGAGTTCTGGTTGGGAACCATCATCGAGGATAACGGAATCTTGTACAAATCCGTCTGGTACCTTCAGGACTAGCACTTAAAACTTATTATCCTTGAACAAATCATTCAGTGGCTTGGTGTGCTAGGAACACATATAGAATGAAGGTTGCAAGTCTCCAGACCACAGAACACTTCGCACATATGCATGACTGACTTGGGATGATTCCAAAGGAAGCAAAACAAGCTTTCTCGAATCCACGGCGGCAACTTACATCAAAAGCACGTGAATTAGAGGAAGTCACTACTTTCATCCAAACATATACTTCATGAGCTAGCACGAAGAAAATGCTTTCAAAAAGTTTCCAACACTAGCTGGATGTTCAACACGAGTCATGGAGAAGGTAGCAGTGTTGCTGATGGGCTCAACAACAATTCATCCAGGTTTCCATGGAGATGGAATTCCATAATTATGTGAACAAGTGATAGCGTTGGTCAGACCCAAAGATGTAATGGTGTATGCTCTAGGAATCAACCACGAGTAAGACAACATTACGAATCGTTGGTTCTGATTTGATTTGATATGAACCCATACTCAAATCAAAGTTTGGTTAAGATGTTAGGTCCATTAATTGATCACGAGGACCAATCGATGAAGAAATCATCTTTCTACAACAAACACACACACAAGAGATATCCTTTGGAAAGAACTAAGTCAGGCAAGCTTTTATCTTCCAACTCTCCAAGTTGTTGTTTAGCTTAACCAACTAGCTCAAGGTATCCAACACAGATTCTTGGAGAAAGAGTGGTTTATAGGAAAACCATTTGATCACGAGCTCAACATAGCGGTCAGGTGACAACCTGGTGATACTTCTGAGAAGATATTCGGAAAATCACGAACCACCGATATGTTACTAAGCTCGAGAATAATCTTGCTTTTCAGGGCAAGACGATATGATCAACTAAGCAAGGGTTTGACAAAATCCTAACTCATTGATTGAAGAGTGCACCAAAAATAAGGACTAGGTAGCACGATCAATCTTAGGATGATGATTCAATAACCAGCACGCTAAGAATGAGAGTATTGCCATTAACTACCAAGCAACGAGTTGCTCAGAGTATTGATTTCACACATCACGGTTCACTTGTCGGTATTCTGGTTGTGACAACACGGGACCGAGGAATGAATAATGATGGCGAGAAGTATCACTGCGTCAAGAATTCATAAGAGGTGGTGCAATTCTCATGACACTCTTGACATAAAGATGGTAACGCTCCAAGGTAGAGCAGAGCAAAAAGCTGGATTGGCATCTTGGTCTGCAGAATACAATTGCTTTGACCCGATCCTAGATATGGATGAGGTTCTGGAGTTAGTTTCTCCTAGTCATTCTGAAATAGAACGGCTTGACAGACCACAAGAATAATAGGCATCGATAACACGGATGCACAACTAGTCCTGACTATCAATTGATAGACGAGGGCCAGAAAATAACTAAAGAGGGACAACCCAAAGGAACATATGATTTTCTGAGTTATGGATGCATGGATTAGTATGTCGAACAAATTCAACATATTTCTTCCGGATAACCCATGCAGAGGAGGAAGGACTGGCAGAGTCACAATATGAATGGAGTACTCCTCAAGAGCGCCCTGGTTGTGATCTTTTGGTTAAAAGAACTTCTGCCATGATGGTTCATGGTATTGGAAGAATGAGATACCATGGACCTCGAGGACTAATGCAAAGGTTACTAATAACCTAAAGGAACGAGAAAACACTATCAACAGGAGGTAAGTGGAGTAAATCTTGGGCTCAAGAACCCAGAAATAGAATGCCTACTAACTAAATGGCATCACGGGATGCTTTCGGGAATGATGGCCAGAATCATCACACTAGGAACACAAAACAAGGCTAGATTACTAAGTGGTCCTCTAGGACACCTAGGGTCATAATAATAACTCCAACATATATGTCAAGGCAACAGAGTACCTCAACTCAACGATTAGTGTGGTTAATCTGGCCCAAAGGAACATCGAGAACGGAAAGAAGGGATTTGCAAATGCATCAGATTATTTAGAAGCCTGGGATGACTCGGACAGCATAACGGCTATAAATGCTCAAAAAGATTTGAGACATCCTACAAAATGGTGGCATAACCACTTAGAAGCACAATATCAAGGTTTCGAGATCAACAGCTAACATACGGAAGTAGAAGAAACTGAACTGAGGCTTAAATCCATCAATCCTATGAGTCTACGGATTTGTAACACGTGATCCTGATAGAAAGATGAGAAGCCTAGTTCTTAATCCCCGTAGAAGAGAAGAGGATGACTCAGATCAGAAGGGCATAGGGTAAAGGAGTAAAAAGAGCCTTACATTCCCTTCCACAATCAATTCCCTTATACAACTAAAGCATTTCTAGACTCAACTTCGACCAGTTTGGCTTGGTAATCCTACAGGCAGTCAGGCTCTGATACCAAAGCTATCGGGACCCCGATTCTAAGTCACACCGATCTAGCCTGTAACACCTCATATCACTTTGCGGCCTCACGCACGGTATTCCCACAGGTGTCGCCTTACCATGGCCCGGGACCGTTTGCGCCTATTGGCTCACGTATATGATAGTGTCGCTAGCATCCATATGATAGAGAACCCGGGCCGACATGGCTAGTCGTGTACCCAAAGCGGCACTAACTTACGGGGACAGGCATACATGAATCAACATCGAGCATGTCGGTCAGCAGCGTGCGAATCCGGGCTGTAGCACTGGGCTAACAGGACCCCGGTGAACCGGGCTGTAGCAGGCTAGGCAGGACTCCGGATTTCACCGCGTGACATTTCCCCGAAGGGACAGACACAGGAACGAAGTGAATCACATGCCGGTCAGTCAAGTGTTCCGGAGCAGTAGTGCTGGGCTAGCAAGACTCCGGTGAACCGGGCTGTAGCGGACTACTATGGCTCATGGAAGCACAAGACTACATTTCCCCATAAGAGAGGCTACCAAGGATAAACAACTAGATTGTCGGATCCCACACATACCAAGCATTTCAATCATACACACAATATGCTCGATATGTGCAAATACAACATGGCATCACAACAAGACTCTACGACTCGGAGTATTTATTCATTAGGCTCCGAAGAGCCAGATATTACAAACATGGGTCTCATGACCCAACATTCAGAGCATACAAGCCAAAGCACATGCGGAAGCTTAACATGTCTGAGTACAGACATCTACAAATGAAAAAGGCTGAGAAGCCTGACTATCTACCAGATCCTGCCGAGGGCACAAGATCGTAGCTGAGGTATCAAGCTAAACGTCGAAGTCCACACGGAACTACTAGCGAGACTGACGTCTCTCTGCAAAACATAAAATAGGCAAACATGAGTACAATTGTACCGAGCAAGACTTACATCAGAACTATCTACATATGCATCGGTATCAACAAAGGGGGTGGTGGAGTTTAACTGCAGCAAGCCAGCTTTGACTCGGTGGCTATCCTGAACTACGACTACAAGTAACTCTTTTGAGGTGGCGCACACGAGTCCACATATTCACCATATCAATACACCACTATGGATCCGCTCCCGTCTCCCTACGAGAACGCCATCCATAGCACTCACGCTTATCTTGCGCATTTTAGAGTATCCACTTGCACTTGTCTATGAACTGTACAGGCAACCCAGAAGTCCTTTACCGCGGACACGGCTATTCGAATAGATCATATTAACCCTGCAGGGGTGTACTTCGTCACACACGCTCTCGCCACTTACCACCATGTACACGTCGTGTACCTCGGCAACCTTCAAGCGGAAGCCTAGCGAGGGAGTCGGCCACGACCTGACTAACCACACAAGTCTCTCATCCAGGTTTATCGCCTATTCGGGTTCCATCCGCAAGGAGATCCGGCCGGGGTGTCGCTCACGGCCCCAAACGATGTGTGCAGGGTTCCCGAGCCCACCATCCGGGTGCCACTCGGTACACCAGGCCACGTGTGCCTAGTCTGTCCCAAGCCCACCTGTACCGGGTGCCACTTGGTACACTACTAACACTACCTACAAACACCAGAAACTAGTTGCAACTCCTGGACAGAGATCAAGTTGATTAATAAGTCGAGAGGGGTTGAGTTACCGGAACCCAATGTGTGGTAGTAACTGTTCATGGATCACAAACACAGAACTCAGTTCCCGAGGACGGTTTCAATGAGACAACCCACCATGTACTCCTACATGGCCTCTCACCGCTACCTTTACCAAATCGTGTTCACACCCTTAGCTCTCACACAGTAGGACATGTTCACCACTTCCAATTCATTCCCGATGAATCAGACCTGACACAACTCTAAGCAATAGCAGGCATGACAAACAAGCATGAATGAGTAGGCACATCAGGGCTCAAACAACTCCTACTCATGCTAGTGGGTTTCATCTATTTACTGTGGCAATGATAGGTCATGCAGAGGATAAAGGGGTTCAGCTACCGCAGCAAATAACAGATGAATTGTTGTTGTCCTAATGCAGTAAAAGAGAGCAGGAGCGAGAGAGTGGGATTGTATCGGAATGAACAAGGGGGTTTTGCTTGCCTGACACTTCCGAAGATAGTATAGCTCTTCATCGGTGTCATCGATCGCATTGTCGAAGCAACGTCTACTGAGAGGGGACAATACCGGCAAACAGAGAAGAAACACGATCAATGCAATGCACAATATGATGCATGCTAAGACATGGCAATATGAATGTGTTTTGGCTAATGCAACTACAAACAGATGGGTTTGGGCCATTTTGAACCAAAGGTTCAATCCCAAACTCAAATTATGAATTTAAATAGTGCCTTATCATCTTTTGAACTAAACAGCAAGGTTAAGTTGTTGATACATGCATGAAACCAGTACAGATGGATAGATTGGATTTTTCTGATCATTTTTCATATATAAATCTTTTCAATCTGAGTTATAGATTATTTTCTATGATTTTTAGAAGTTAGCACTATTTTCTGGAATTTCCTGAAAAGAATAAGTCCAGAAAATCTATTACTGCGTCAGCATTGCGTCATGCTGACCTCAGCAGGTCAACAGGCGCCGTCCAGGTCGAACCTGACGTGTGGGGTCCACACGTCAGTGACTAACTCACTAACCTAAGTTAATCAGTGTTAAACTAATACTAACTAAAGTGTTAGTGGGGGTTGGCCCACGCGTCAGTGACAGAGGGGAGGTCAAACCCCCTGGTCAGCGGGGTCAAACCCACCGGCGACGTGACGCCGGCAAGGCCAGACGCGGCGGCGGGCTGCGGGATTCCTCCTCCGGCGACCAAATGGCCGGCGGAGGGCATCTGCGGGACGCGGGCACTCGTCCGCGTCGAGTGGTGGCAGCGGTTGGGCCTGGGATGGCCGGAGTCATCACCGGCGTCGATCTTGGCGGTCGCCGGAGCTCGGTGAGCTCGGGGTCGACGCTACGGTGGCCAGGGTGGTCCGTGCGGGGCACCTACGTGCTCTACGCGGCGCGGAGAAGGAGCTGAGCACGACGGCCGGACCGATAGGTGGCCGGAGATACGTCGGCGGCGAGCACAAGCGGCGGCCCGTGCGGGCGAGCAAGGTGCGGTGGCTACGGTGCACAAGAGCGAGAACGGTGAGGGGGAGAGGATCAGTGGCTCACGGCGAGCGCAGAGAAGCGAACGGCGAGCTCGGGGGAGAACCGGAGCGGTCGGGGTGGCGGAGGCGATCTCGTCATCGGGAGGTTGGGGACGAGCTCGGTGAGGACGTTCGGGGGCTTCAGG
>NC_057802.1:349304077-349305715 GCF_018294505.1 Triticum aestivum | reverse complement strand
GCTCGGTGAAGGGGCGGAGGACGAAGTGGTGGAGCTTCTGGGCGCGTCGGCGAGGCGTGGGGTGGCCGGTGGCCATGGCTATGGCGAGCGGCGGCTGCGGCTGCGCTCGGGTGAGTGCGTGCGAGAGGGACATGGGAGGGGATGAGCACGGGGGTGGAGGGGGGAGGAGTGAGAGGGCCTGGGGGGGCGTGGCGTCTCCAGCCAGCTCCAGGCAGTCGGCGGCAAGCAGGTGACGTCGTGGCGCGCGCGGCGGCGTCGCGGTGTCCCTCCTCTGCCTACTGGCAGAGGTAGGCGATGACTGGCACCAGGCCAGTGGGCTGGGCCGTGCTGGGCCAGGCCAGGTAAGCGCCAGGTAAGTGCGGGTAGGTTTCCTGTTGCCTTTATTTTCCTTTCTATTATCTATTTCTTTTGCTCTGTTTTGATTTAGTAATAATACTAAACCATTTCATAAAATCCTGGAAATAATTATGGGTGACTTCTGAATTATTCCAGTGACCCTTAACAATTTCCAACATTTTTGGAGCATCTGAAATATGTATAGCATTCAAATAGCTCCAATTCAAATATGTTTGAATTAATTCAAAGACCATAAATGCCTTGGAAAAATGTGCATGATCTCTGGTAAAGGTTTTAACCTTTTTCCATAAATAATGAACATTTTTGAAGGGCATTTTGGGTTCATTGAAAATATTTTTAATTTTGAACCTAGTTGAATTCATTTGGTGCTAGGCTTTAACAATCCCCAATTCAACTTTAAATGAAATGTAGACATGATGCAGCAACCAAGCTAGTCCAACTGCATAGCAAGGCTAGGGACGTGACATCATTGATGTTAAAAGAGAGAGGGGGGTGAAGAATAACTATACCCCAAAGTCACAACCTAGAGTGAGACATATAATAGCTCTAATTCATCAATGTCATGTAGGCATGTATTCCGTATATAGTCATACATGCTTATAATAAGAACTTGCATGACATGTTTTATCATACCCTCCTGTGGCAGCGGGGTCCATAAGAAAACTAAGGGATATTAAGGCTTTGTTTTAATAAAGAACCGGGACAAAGCATTAACACATAATGAATACATGAACTCCTCAAACTACGGTAATCACCGGAAAGAATTCCAGCTATTTTCACTTTGGGGTATGCGGATCATAACACGTAATAGGTGCATATAACTTGCAAGATAGGATCAAGAACTCAAATATATTCATGAAAACATAAAGGGTTCAGTTCTGAAATCATGGCACTCGGGCCCTAGTGGCAAGCATTAAGCATAGCAAAGTCATAGAAAATCAAGCCCTAAAAGATTGACTAGATTACATGACAAATCTCATCCAACTCCATCACCGTCTAGGAAGCCTAAGAAGGAATTACTCACTTCAAGTGGTGAGCATCATGGAATTGTTGATGGAAAAGGTTGATGTTGACGACGACGATGATTTCCACCATCCGGAGCCCCGAACGGACTCCAGATCAGCCCTCCCGATGAAGAACAAGAGGTGGTGGCGGCTCCGTATCGTAAAAAATGATGATGCATTCTCTGTGTTTTTTCTCCCCGAATGGGTATATATGGAGTTGGAGTTAGGGTTGCCGAAGGCACCAGGGGCCCACAAGCCTGCCAGGCGCGCCCTGGGG
>NC_057802.1:349277124-349303856 GCF_018294505.1 Triticum aestivum | reverse complement strand
AGGGTGCGCCCCTGTGCTTGTGCCGCTTGGGTGGCCCCCTCTAGTAATTCTTTTCTCTGGTATTTTTATATATTCTAAAAATATTCTCAGTAAATTTTAGCCCAATTCGAGAACTTCTATTTCTGCACAAAATTAACACCATCGCAATTCTGCTAAAAACAATGTCTGTCCGGGTTAGTTCCATTCAAATCATGCAAATTAGAGTCCAAAATAAGAGCAAAAGTGTTTGGAAAAGTAGATACGTATGGGACGTATCAACTCCCCCAAGCTTAACTCATTGCTTGTCCTCAAGCAGTTCAGTCGACAAACTAAAAGTGATAAAGAAAAACTTTTACAAAATCTTTTAGTTTTTACTGTTGTATATATGCTAAGCTAATGTGCATGTTTTCACCAAAGATTATGAACTAACCATGTGCATGCTAACACTTAGGTCTCACATTTACTCATACCAATGACATAACCAACTAGCGAGCAATAATAAGATACCTCGGATGCCAACAATTTTTCACAAAAATCATGCTATAATATGATAACATGGTATCTCGCTAGCCCTTTCTGAGACCGCAAAACATAAATGCAGAGCACCTCTAAAGTTCAAGCAGCGACTAAACATTGTAATTCATGGTAAAAGAGATCTAGTCATTTCACACTCAACATTAACTATACTCAATATAATGCATAAGAATGACAATACTGCTCTCCAATTGGTGCTTGAATGAGAAGGTGATGATTCAATAATAAAAGTAAATAACATAAAAGTAAATAGATAGGCCCTTCGCAGAGGGGAGCAGGGATTTGTAGAGGTGCTAGAGCTCAAAGCTTAAAACAGAGATGAATATCATTTTGGGAGGCATGCCTTTCCTGTCAACGTTACGACCGAGAGTTTTATATATCTTCCATGCTAAACACATTATCAGCAGTTCCCAAGCGAAAAAGGCAAAGTTTACTCCCCCTCAACCAACAAACGCAAGCCATGGCTAGCTGAATTCACAGGTGCCCTCCATACCAACAACTTTCCGGCGGAGTTTGTTTCATTATATATTTTTTCATTTTGGTTATAGGACCGGGCATCCCAATTACCAGCCTCGCTCATGGAATGACAAGCGAATAAACACCCATCATGAGAATAACCCGCTCGACATGGAAGATATTGACCGCCCCCTGTTGCTCCATGAGCGGTATGGGCACGCAAAACAAATGCTTATTTGAATGTTTAGAGGTGGCACATGCAAATTTACTTGGAACGACAGGGTAATACCACATATAGGTGGATATTGTGGACTCATCTAGAGCAACTTTGGGTTTAAGGATTTGGATGCACAACCAGTATTCCCGCTTAGTACAGGTGAAGACTAGCAAATAGATTGAGAAGCAACCAACCAGAGAGCGAAAACAATCATAAGCATGCATTGAGAATAATTAGCATTTATTACGAGCATGAGTAGGATATCAAACACCATGAACATAAGTATCGTGGAGGCTATGTTGGTTTTGTACCAACTACATGTATGAACATGTGCCAAGTCAAGCCACTTGAATCATTCAGAGGGAGATACCATACTATCATACTACATCATAACCATTTTAATGCATGTTGACACTCAAGATAAACCATTATCCACTCCTGGTTGTTTAAGCATGGCATGAAAAACTATAATCTCTAATTGTCATCACAAACATGTTTACTCATAATATGCCTAATCAAGAACGATGAGCTAATCATATTTACAAAAACAAAAACAACAGGAGTTCATACCGGCTTTCCTTTACCGCAATCACTTAATCAAATCATCGTCATTATTTCCTTCCACTTGCACGACCGAATGATATGAAAATAATAATAGTGCAAGTGTGCCATGAACTAAGCTGGAATCTACAAACATTTTATTCAATGGAGTTCCGAGCAAGGAGATCGAAATTTGCAGCCAAATGAGCAAGAACACGGGTTTGAAAGAGATAGTGATTTTTTCTAGAGGTGGAAGAAGGGAGTGGGCGGCTGCGATAAGTGTGTGGGTCCCAAGGACCCACAAGCCCACATGGCGCGCCCAGGGGGTAGGCGCACCCTGTTAGCTTGTGGCTCATACGTGCACCCCCTGGGGTGTATTTGGTGCCAAAAATTCATATATATATATATATATATATTGTAGAAAAAAATCATATTAAAATTTTCAGGTCATTCTGAGAACTTTTATTTTAGGGGCATTTTCTATTGCATGAATAATTCAGAAAATAGGATAATCATGGCATTTCTACTTTATTAACTTTACATAACAGAGAGTAAATAGTGGGTACAATATGTTGTGCTTACTAAATTCATCGACCACATGCCCCTAAAAAAGAATCCATTAATAAGGTTGATCAAGTCTTATTAACAAACCATTTTCGAGTAACATGAAACCGAAGAATTTTCGTATAACACCAGGTTACCTGAATGGGGATATGCATCTTCCCAACAATAAGAGTTTCATATTTCTTTTTAACTGATGGAAGAGGGAATTGAAAACCTCCAATGGTGATCGTAGAAACTTTTTCAATAATATTGATACTATTCACCAAACTTTGTTTCGTCGGAAAATAAACCGTATGCTCATTACCATTGACATGAAAAGTAACCTTGCTTTTGTTGCAGTCAATAGCATCCCCTGCAGTATTCAAAAAGGGTCTACCAAGGATGATCAGCATAGCATCGTCCTCGGGCATATCAAGTATAATAAAGTCTGTCAAGATAGTAACATTTGCAACTATGACAGGCACATCCTCACAAATTCCAATAGGTATAGCAGTTAACTTATCAGCCATTTGCAATGATATTTCAGGAGGTGTGAGCTTATTCAAATCAAGTCTTCTATATAAAGAGAAAAGGCGTAACACTAATACCGACTCCTAAATCACATAAAGCAGCTTTGACATAACTTCTTTTAATGGTGCATGGTATAGTTGGTATTCTTGGATCTCCTAACTTCTGAAGTACTCCACTCTTAAAAGAATAATTTGCAAGCATGGTGGAAATATCAGCTTTAGGTATCTTTCATTTATTAGTGACAATATCTTTCATGTATTTAGCATATTGAGGCCTTTTCAAAATATCAGTCAACGAGTGCGCAAGGAAACATGCCTAAGCATTTCAACAAAGAGCTCAAAATCTTCCTCATCCTTATTATTCAGAGTTTTAGTGGGAAAATGCATGGGTTTTTGAACCCATGGTTCTCTTTCTTTACCATGTTTCCTAGCAATGAAATCTCTTTTATCATATCTTTTATTCTTAGGAGGTGGGTTATCAAGATCAACAATAGGTTCTATTTCTACATGATTATCAGTTTCTTTATCCTTATCTAGTTGAGCTTCATCATGAACACCATTATAGTTATCATTATCACTAGGTTTTTCTACCTTGGGTTCACTAGAAGCCTGCAAAGTTCTATTATTTTTCTTCTTCTTTTTCTTCTTAGATGAACTAGGTGTATCATTATTAGTTCTCTGTGAATATTGCTCAATTCTTTTAGGATGACATTCAGGATATAGTTCTACGAATCTTGCTCAATTATTTTAGGATGACCATCAGGATATAGTGGCTCCTGAGTCATTCTACTTCCTCTAGTCATTACTCTAACAGCAAGATAATTCATATTATTATTCATCTCATTAAGCAAATCATTTTGAGACTTAGCAACTTGTTCTAACTGAGTATGGACCATGGATGCATGTTCCTAGACCTTTAATACCATTAGCAATTCTGAACATCAAGTCACTCAAACGATCAATCGTGATAGCATTACGTTTTAATTGATTCTTAACATACATATTAAAATGTTCTTGATTAACGATGTAGTTATAATCCAGGCATTGGCTAGCAGATTTATTATAAGGGATATCACCTTCATAAAATCTATAAAGAGAATTTACCTTTACTACCTGTGTCAGGGTATCGAATCCATGTATTTCTTCAATAGGTGGTAAATTCTTAACATCTTCAGCTTTATTACCCTTTTCTTTCATAGATTTCTTTGCCTATTGCATATCTTCAGAAGTGAGGAATAGAATACCTCTCTTATTTGGAGTTGGTTCAGGTGGTGGTTCAGGAAGTGTCCAATCATTATCATTCCTCAATATATTATTCAATAGTTCTTTGAGCCTGTTCAACGGTTCGTTCCCTGAAAACACAACCAGCACAGCTATTTAGGTAGTCCCTAGAAGCATCGGTTAGTCCATTATAAAAGATAACAAGTAGTTCATTTTTCTTAAGAGGATGATCCGGCAAAGCATTAAGTAACTGGAGAAGCCTCCCCCAAGCTTTAGGGAGATTTTATTCTTTAATTTGCACAAAGTTAAATATTTCCTATAAGGAAGCTTGTTTCTTATGAGCAGGAAAATATTTTTCAGAGAAGTAATATATCATATCATGGGGACTACGCACAAAACCAGGAGCAAGAATATTAAACCATTTCTTAGCATCACCTTTAATGAGAAAGGAAACAACTTAAGAATAGAGTAATAGCGATTTTTTTCCTCATGAGCAAATAGGGTGGTATATCATTTAATTTAGTAAGATGTGCAACAACAGTTTCAGTTTCATAACCATGAAAAGGATTAGATTCAACCAAATTAATTAACTCAGGGTCAACAAAGAATTCATAATCCTTATCACTAACAAAGATAGGTGAAGTAGCAAACTTAGGATCATATTTCATTCTTGCATTCATAGATTTTCGTTTCAGCTCAGTAGTTTCTTAACATCATCTCTATCATTACAAGCAAGAAATTCCCTAGCTATATCTTCATCCATAACATAACCCTTGGGTACCTTAGGCATTTCAATTCTAGGAGATCTAGGTCTAATAGGTGAATCATAAATCTCATCAGTTTCAGCATTCTCAATTTCTTTAGCTTTAGCAAGTTGTTCATCAAGAAATTCACCTAGTGGCACAGTTTCTTAAGCATATACTAGCATCATTCATAGCAGAAGTAGCATCATCAATTACTTGCGACATACTATAATTAATAGCAGGTGGTGGTGCTGCAATCCTATTCAAAATAGAAGGTGAATCAAGTGCGGAGCTGGATGGCAGTTCCTTACCTCCCCTCATCTTAGAGGGTACGATCTTGGTTCTATCATCTTTAAGATTCTTCATAGTGATCAACATATATAATCCCAAGTGACTGAACAAATAGAGCTATGGTCCCCGGCAACAGCGCCAGAAAAAGGACTTGATAACCCACAAGTATAGGCGATCGAAACAGTTTTTGAGGGTAAAGTATTCAACCCAAATTTATTGATTCGACACAAGGTGATGCGACACCATCTTCAGAGAAGAGGGTGTTCCAGGGGAGGTCCGATCTTCACGGCGTAGGACCGATAAATGGATGGGGATAACTAGCTGCAAGCATCCGGAAAAAGGAAAATAAGAGATTATGACCGGACGAGGAGGATGCTCATCGAAGCTTGCAATCCGGACATTCATCAATCCACAACCCGCAATACTACCCCACACAACCATGCTCAAGTCATGGAGCACGGGATAGGTGCAATCCGCAAGTGAAACCACGAGCTCTAACCCACACAACACGATCTAGTCGTGGAGCACGAGTTAGGAGCAATTTCTCAAGGAATCACGAGAATAAGGGTAACGAGAGATATCCAATCTCAGGATGAGTCTATGTCTTTGGTTTTTGATAGAAATGGTAAAAATCCTCAACGAAGGGAAGAGCTAGCCTATTTATAATCGGGACAGCCCCCCTAGATAGGTGTGAAAGAGAATCGGCTTTGGTTTGACTAAATGGCTTAGAGACTTAATGAGGTAGCTTCTGGAAAACTCTCATTGGAGGTGGTTGGCAGTTCCCGACCAAACATTGTTCACTGGAGTCGAACAATGTTTCCTTCAGCAGCAAACTCGAGTTCTGGGAACCTTTCGCAATTTGGGATATCCAAACTCGTCCAAAACAATGTTTCTTCAACACACAACTCATTTCTTCATGAGTTCCTAACTTTGTTTCTTCGCCATAAAACATTGTTTTGCATGGATTGAAATGTGTTTGGCCTTCTTCGATATCGCACCTGACTTCAACCAACAACAAAGGAGGTGAAGGCACAACCATGTTTTCAAGGTCAAATGATAGACTTAAGTTAGCATTCACCTGATCATGTATTTGCATTGCACGACTTATTGTGATTGGACCGTTGATGATTGGTGGTGTGGTGCCCATGGTTGGGATGTCCTCATCATCCTCCCCCTCTTGAGAAGGAGTTGTCCTCGACTCTAAAGGCCCAAAGTATGGGGAAAGATCGGAGACATTGAAGGTTGGGCTAACACCATATTCTTCTGGAAGACCAATCTTGTAAGAATTGTCGTTGATCCTCTCGAGCACCACAAATGGTCCATCGCCGCGTGGCTACAACTTGCACTTGCGTTGCTCAGGAAAACGGTCCTTCCGAAGGTGTACTCATACCAAATCGCCTTGCTCGAACACCAGCTTCTTCCTGGTCTTGTTTACCTGCTTCGTATATTGTTCAGTCATTTTCTCAATGTTCTCCTTTGCCTGGGCATGAAGTTTCTTGACGAAATCAGCACGCTTACTTGCATCAAGGCTGGTTCGTTCCTGCAGTGGCAAAGGCAAAAGATCGATGGGAGCAATAGGTTTGAATCCATAAACAAGTTCAAATGGGCAAAATTTAGTGGTCGAATGTACCGCCCTGTTATACGCGAACTCCAGATGAGGTAGGCACTCTTCCCACATCTTCAAATTCTGCTAGAGAACTGCTCGTAGCATCATGGATAACGTTCGGTTGACAACTTCAGTCCGTCCATCAGTTCGTGGGTGGCATGTCGTGGAAAATAGGAGCTTGGTGCCAAGTTTTCCCCACAATGTATTCCAAAAGTAGCTCAGAAATTTGGTGTCACGGTCTGACACAATCATGCGTGGTACTCCATGTAGCCGCACAACTTCCCTGAAAAATAGATCAGCAATGTGTGAAGGGATAAAATGTGCCATTTTGCTAAAATGATCAACTGCCACAAACACCGAGTCACTCCCCCTCTTAATCCATGGTAAACCAAGAACAAACTCCATAGAAATATCTTCCCATGGAGTATTCGGAATACAAAGAGGAGTATATAAACCATGAGGATTCAAGTGAGACTTGGCTTTGTGACAAATCTCGCATCTCATCACGTAGCGTTCCACATCACATCTCATTCGTGGCCAAAATAAGTGATCAGCGAGCACAATTTCAGTTTTCTTAGCTCCAAAATGTCCCATGAGACCACCAGCATGAGCCTCCTGCAAGAGCAAGAAATGAACAAAACAATCTGGGATGCACAATTTGTTAGCTCGAAATAGAAATCCATCATGCAAGTGAAACTTCTCCCATCTTTTTCCCTTGTTCCACTTTGAAAATGGTTCGGCAAAGTATGAGTCGTTAGCATACAATTCTTTGATGCTTTCTAAACCAAGCATTTTACATCAATTTGGGAAAGTAAAATGTGACGCCTAGACAATGCGTTGGCAACAACATTATCCTTCCCTTTCTTGTACTTGACAATATAAGGAAGGGACTCTATGAACTCACTCCATTTTGCATGTCTAAGGTTTAGTTTGAGTTGGCCCTTTAGATGTTTTAAAGATTCATGGTCAGAATGTATTACAAACTCTTTTGGCCACAAGTAATGCTGCCATGTTTCCAAAGATCGAACAAGTGCATTCAATTCTTACCATAGACGAGATAATTAAGAGTTGGACTGTTAAGCTTCTCACTAAAATAGGAGATGGTTTACCTTCTTGCATTAGAACTCCACCAATGCCAACACCACTTGCATCACATTCAATCTCAAATGTCTGACCAAAATCAGGAAGTGAAAGCAATGGGGCTGATGTCAATCTCATCTTCAGTTCGTGGAAGGATTTGTCTTGGGCATCACCCCATTGGAATGGAGTGTCGGAGTAAATGGCCACGGGTAGCCTAACCGGCTGCCCCTGGTTCTTCTGAAAAAATTATCAGGCCTTCGGGCCTCCAAGCACTCTGAGCATTGGGCCACCTTCCCGGGCCGGCTACCTCTAAAGCCGACTCCCGGAAGGCGACCCAGCCTCACCAACTCCTCCCCGGGACGACTACAGGGTGGCCGACTCCAAGAAGCCGGCCAAGAAGGACACCGACTCCAAAAAGCCGGTCGAGACCACAACCACTCCAAGCCACTCCCACATAACGGCGACAAGACGGGGTGTGGCCACAGTGCGGCCCACTACCCCCGAAGCCCGAGGCAGGCGTGGCTACAGGAGGCCGTACGGGGCGGCCGTCTCCCATGCGGCTCGGCACTGTAGCCATGCCAGCCTTGACGTCATCCACGACCGACTCCTGTACGGCCCAAGGACGGCGGGCCCCTTCAGCCAGAGAGAGGCGATAAGGCGGCCCGGCCTTTCCCAGTCGGCCAAGAGCGTAGCCGGCCTCCAGAAGCCGGCTACTCCCTTCCTCGAAGCAGGAGCCCCATTAAGGAGACAAGACGAGGTAAGGCTACAGGAGAGCCCCCGAGGCGGCCCACTGTAGCCACGCTTACCTCGACAAAGCCCTCGTCATCAGAGGCGCGGCTACAGTAAGCAGCCGCCGACAAGACCCTAGGCGGTGGGGCCGGCTTGTCGACCAAGTAGCCGGCAGCCGGCGGGACCCACCAGCCGGCGGGACCCAGCAGCTGGCGGAGAAGCCGGCGAGCGTAGACACTGACGGCTGGGACCAGAGCCCAGCCGGATTACCATTGTACCCCTGGGGGGTAGGCCTATATAAACCCCCCGGAGCACCCATGCAAAGGGTTGGCCTCTGAGCATAGAGTAGCCTTCTAAGCATAGCACACACACCATAGATAGAGAGAAGCAAGAGCTAGCCTTGTTCTTCTTCTCCCTTGATCTCAACAGCTCTAGGAGCGATTGTAGCTACCTTTTATCGATCTAGTGATCATGCGGAGACCCCGCAGAGCAGGACTAGGGGTGTTATCTCCTCGGAGAGCCCCGAACCTGGGTAAGATCCGCCGGCGTGCATGTCTTCGCCTCATCCCGTTTCCAGGCACCGGCGACGTTTTATTGGATCCCACAATGATAAGCCATCCCTTGGCATATGTCGCACCAACCACCCGACATTTGGCGCCCACCGTGGGGCCAGGTGCACCGTCGTCCGGAGACCTGTTCAGGACGGGAACCCTCTTCCTCCCCCGCCAGCGCAGCCAGCCTGCTGCGCCCGATGGCGTTTGCCTCGACGTGCTGCAAGGCGTCGACGACGCCTGCGCGGCGAGCCGCCTCGCCGATCTGCTCGGTGAGACTCGCATCTCCGACGAGCCTGCGTCCGACGCAGGCACCGACTAGCCCGAGAGCCGCCTCGTCAGCCTCCTCGACCAACTTCACGTCTCCAGCGAGCCTGCTGCGGACATGGAGTCTGTCGGCTCCACCGACCCGATGCTCATCGACTCCGACACCGCGTCGCTTGACGCCTACCCCTCCGACGTGGTGGTCTTCGACGACCCCCTCCCTCGAGCTGACAGCGGCAGCAGCGCTGTCACCGAAGTGCTGGTCATCAGCCACGTCTCCAACTCAGGCGAGAATGCCCGCGACGCTCAGCAAGCGGCGATGCACGACCTCTCCGTCCCCATCCCGGCCGACGCCGAGACCCTGGAGGCACGCCGCCTTGCCCTCATCACGGAGGGCCAGAAGATAGCCTCGATGAGACGGCTCACCGAGGCCCACCAGCGCAAAGTCGACCGCGCCGCCTTCGGCACGCCGCCGCCTAGCGGCCCGAGCCGAGCCGGCGTCGTCCAGAAGCGCGGCGCAGCCATCGCCAGCATGCTGGGCGCAGATCGCCCTGTCTACGCCACCCCGCTCGAGAATCTGCGAGCCGCTCAGGCGGCTGCAGAAGAGCTCAATGGGCTGGGAGCCGATGAGCTCCCCTACATGACGACACGGATCCAACAGCTGCTCGATGCGGCTACAGAACGGCACGAAGCCGGCGCCCGTGCTGATAGTCATCCCCCGCGCCGGGAGCACGCCGCGACGTCCCGCTCGCCGACTGCGAGCGGCGCGCGCCAGAAGAAAGACAAGGAGCCGGCTGCCAGCCGCAGCCGGACTCGCATCACCATCGAGTGCGACGCGGATGGCCGCCCTCGAGCTGTAGAGCACCAAGGAAATCTGCCTCCTCCCCCGCCTCGAAGAGAAAGACGCCTCACTCCGCCGCCTATCACACATCCGACTCTTGGCGACCGACTCGGCCGCCGGGAAGGAGTCGGCGAGAACGACGCCCGCCACAGGATCGACCGCCTTGCTCGATCCTTGGCGTTAGAAGAAGAAGACGATGTCGGCCCGCCATGCTTTGGCCCCCGCATCCGCGACGAGCCCTTCCCCAAAGGGTTCTCGCTCCCCAGAGACACGCCCAAGTACAACGGCTCGGTGAAGCCGAAAGATTGGCTCGTCGACTACTCCACGGCCGTCAGCATAGCCAACGGCAATCGGCGCGTCGCCGTGAAGTACGTCCCCCTGATGCTGCAAGGCACGGCGCGCACATGGCTCAACAGCCTCAAGCCCTACAGCATCAACAGTTGGCTGGACTTCACCGAAGTCTTCGTCCGCAACTTCACCAGCACCTACAAGCGGCCTCCCAAGCCTCGCCAGCTCTCCCTCTGCGTCCAAGGGCCCAACGAGTCGACCCGCGACTACCTCACGCGATGGGCCGAGCTCCGCAACTCCTGCGAGGGGGTGCACGAGGTCCAGGCCATCGAGTACTTCACCGCCGGGTGCCGAGAGGGCACCCTCCTCAAGCACCGACTCCTCTGCGACGAGCCGGCTACCCTCGACGAGTTACTGGTCATCACCGACAAATACGCC
This sequence comes from Triticum aestivum, assembly GCF_018294505.1. NCBI lineage: Eukaryota > Viridiplantae > Streptophyta > Magnoliopsida > Poales > Poaceae > Triticum > Triticum aestivum. Next base: position 349,293,005 of record NC_057802.1, on the reverse strand, counting down.
ACCGCCAACTCCTCAATGAAGACCGAGCTCCGAGTGGACGCCTCGGAGAAAGTACTTGCTCCAGCTCCCAAAACACCGGCTGGCAACCCTAATCGGCGCCCCTACCAGAACGACCACAAGCGCAAGGGCCCCATGCCGACTTCCTCCAGTCGGCAGGTGGCCACAGTTGAAGACGAGCAGCCTGAAGAACGGCCCGCTCCCAAGAAGAAGGGTGGAAGGCCGGCTTGGCAGCCGTCTTTCTCCTACGAACAAGCACTCGATGCCCCCTGCAAGTTCCACAGCGGCGCGAAGCCGTCCAACCACACAACACGGAAATGCCACTAGCTCACCCGCATCACCAAGGGTGAGGGAATGTTGCCGCCTCCGCCTCCCGGCCAGCCGCCTCCAGCCCCCCAGCAGCCGGCGGCTCGGCCGGCAGTCGGCGCCATCCAAGACGAATTCCCCGAAGAGCACGCCGCCTACGTCGTCTTCACTAGTCAAGCCGACAACAAGCGCAGCCGACGCCGACAGCACCAAGAAGTGAATGCAGTCGCCTCTAGCACCGCCGAGTTCATGCACTGGTCAGAAAAGCCAATCAGCTGGAGCCAGGCCGACCACCCAGAGGTGATGCCTTCGCCTGGCTCCTATGCAATGGTCTTGGACGTCACCCTCGCGACGGAGAGGCAAGCTGCCAGATTTTCCCGCGTCTTGATAGACGGTGGAAGCAGTATCAACATACTGTACCGCGATACCATGGAGAAGCTGAACATCAAAGTGAAGCAGCTCATGCCGAGCCGCACCGTCTTCCATGGTATCGTACCCGGCCTGTCTTGCTCTCCAATCGGAAAGATCAAAATGGATGTTCTCTTCAGAGACAAAGATCATTTTCGCCGGGAAGCAATATGGTTCGAAGTAGTGGATTTGGACAGCCCCTATCATGCATTGCTTGGCCGACCTGCTTTGGCCAAGTTCATGGTTGTGCCCCACTACGCCTACCTGAAGATGAAGATGCCGAGCTCAAAGGGGATCACACGGTAGCCGGCGACTACAAGAAGTCCACCGAGTGCGCCATGGCCAGTAGCCGGCTGGCCGAGTCCCTCGTGGTGGCAGAAGAGAAGAAGATGTTGGAACGGTAAATAGGAAGGCGAGCTCGTCGACTTCCTCCGTGAGAATCGAGACATCTTTGCATGGTCCCCAAAGGACATGCCGGGTGTCCCGAAGGATTTCGCCGAGCACAAGTTACATGTCCGAGATGATGCGAAGCCGGTCAAGCAGCCCCTCCACCGACTGTCAGAAGAGAAGCGAAGAATCGTGGGAGAAGAGATAGCCCGGCTCCTTGCCGCCGGCTTTATCATGGAAGTGTTCTTTCCAGAGTGGCTTGCCAACCCAGTTCTGGTTCTGAAGAAGAATAACAAGTGGCGTATGTGTATAGACTACACGAGTTTGAACAAGGCCTGCCCAAAGGATCCGTTTGCTCTGCCACGGATTGACCAAGTGATAGACTCCACAGCCGGATGCGAGCTGTTAAGTTTTTTGGATGCATACTCAGGGTATCATCAGATCAAGTTGGACCCGGCTGACCGCCTGAAGACTGCCTTCATCACACCCTTTGGAGCTTTCTGCTACCTGACAATGAAATTCGGCCTGAGAAATGCCGGTGCCACTTTTCAGCGTTGCATGCAGAAATGTCTCTTGAAACAACTCAGCAGAAATGCCCACGTCTACGTAGACGACATTGTGGTGAAGACAGAGAAGCGCGGTACCTTGCTGGAAGACCTGAAAGAAACATTCGCCAACTTGCGCCGATTCCAGATCAAGCTCAATCCCGAGAAGTGCGTGTTCGAAGTGCCAGCTGGCCAGCTGCTAGGCTTCCTGGTCTCCGAACGCGGCATTGAGTGCAACCCCGTCAAGATCAAGGCCATCGAGAGGATGGAGATTCCCACCAAGCTGCGAGATGTGCAGAAGTTCACTGGCTGCTTAGCCTCCCTGAATCGTTTTATCAGCCGACTAGGAGAAAAGGCTCTCCCCCTGTACCGACTCATGAAGAAGTCCACTCACTTTGAGTGGAATGATCAAGCCGACCAAGCCTTCCATGAGTTGAAGAAAATGCTGACCACTCCGCCTGTCCTGGCTGCGCTGACTGAGAAGGAGCCCATGCTCCTCTACATCGCCGCGACTAGCCGAGTCGTCAGCACTGTTGTTGTGGTCCAGCGCCCGGAGGAAGGCCGAGCCCAGCTAGTCCAGAGGCCGGTCTACTATCTCAGCGAAGTACTATCCAGCTCAAAGCAAAACTACCCGCACTACCAGAAGATGTGCTATGGGGTGTACTTCGCTGCCAAGAAACTGAAGCCCTACTTCCAAGAGCACCCCATCACGGTCGTGTGCACTGCCCCGCTCGCCGAGATCATAGGCAGCCTGGATGCATCCGGCCGGGTGGCCAAATGGGCCATTGCCTTGGCGCCCTACACGATCTTCTATCAACCCCGCAAGTCGCAAGCATTGGCCGACTTCCTCGTCGACTGGGCCGAGACCCAGTACTTACCGCCGGCTCCCGACTCTACCCATTGGCGGATGCACTTTGACGGGTCCAAGATGTGCACCGGCTTGGGAGCCGGCATCGTCCTCACCTCTCCCAAAGGCGACAAGCTCAAGTACACGCTGCAGATCCACTTCGCCGCCTCCAACAACGTCGCCGAGTACGAGGCGCTCGTACACGGGCTCCGGCTAGCCAAAGAACTCGGCATACGCCGGATCCTGTGCTACGGCGACTCAGACTTGGTGGTCCAGCAATCATCTGGCGACTGTGACGCCAAGGACGCGAACATGGCAAGCTATCGTTTCCTCGTCCAGCAGATAAGCGGATACTTCGAAGGGTGCGAGTTCCTTCACGTGCCAAGGGCCGACAACGACCAAGCAGATGCCCTAGCACGGATCGGCTCCACCCGACAAGCCATACCGACTGGCGTCTCCCTCCAGCGCCTCCTCAAGCCGTCCATCAAGCCGTCTCCAGAGTCGGATTCCATCTTCGTACCGCCTGTGCCAGAAACAGCCGGATCAGACTGGAGAAATCCCGCAGGCGGCACGGGGACTTCGACGACTGGCCCGGGGACTGCCGTAGTCGCACCCGTCCCGGGGACTTCAGAACCCGGCTCGGGGACTGCAGCAGTCGGCCCGGGGACTGCAACGATACAAGAAGCGGTGGCCGACTCCAATGCAACACCCAACCCACCCACCCGAGTCATGGTGGCCACATTAACAGAAGAAGAAGTCACAGCTCCCTCATGGGCCCAGCCCATCCTCAAGTTCCTAATCAACAAAGAGCTGCCGGCTGACGAGATCTCAGCAAGACTAGTGCAACGACGAGCCGCAGCATACACAATAATCAACAGAGAGCTTGTGAAGCGCAGCGTCACTGGAGTCTTCCAGCATTGTGTCGAGCCAGAAAAAGGAGTGGCAATCCTCAAAGACATCCACCAAGGCGAATGCGGCCACCACGCAGCCTCAAGATCCCTTGTGGCCAAGGCTTTCCGCCATGGTTTCTTCTGGCCGACTGCCTTGGAGGATGCTAAAGAAATAGTCAAGAGCTGCAGAGGATGTCAATTTTTTAGTTCCAAGCAACACCTACCGGCTTCTGCCCTCAAGACCATTCCCCTTACTTGGCCTTTTGCCGTCTGGGGACTGGACATGGTGGGCCCCTTCAAGACAGCCCGCGGTGGCCTGACACATCTCCTTGTTGCTGTGGACAAGTTCACAAAGTGGATTGAAGCAAAACCAATCAAGAAGCTGAACGGGCCGACTGCCGTGACATTCATCACCGACATCACTACTCGGTACGGCGTGCCGCACAGCATCATCACCAACAACGACACGAACTTCGCCAAAGGAGCACTGGCACGTTTCTGCGCGACGCAGGGCATCCGACTGGACTTAGCGTCCGTTGCCCACCCGCAGTCAAACGGCCAGGTCGAGCGAGCAAATGGACTCATCCTCTCCGGCATCAAGCCCCGACTGGTCGTACCACTGGAGCGATCGGCCGGCTGCTGGCTCGAAGAGCTGCCGCTGTCCTCTGGAGTCTGCGCACTACACCCAACAAGTCAACCGGCTTCACTCCATTCTTCCTCGTGTACGGTGTCCAGGCTGTCATCCCAACAGACATCGAGTTCGACTCGCCTCGGATCACCATGTACACGGAGGAGGAAGCCAAAGAAGCAAGAGAAGACGGCGTCGACCTACTGGAAGAAGGCCGGCTGTTAGCCCTCAGCCGGCCCGCCATCTACCAGCAAGGGCTGCGCCGCTACTACAACCGCAAGGTCAAGCCAAGATCCTTCCAAAAGGGCGACCTTGTGCTCCGGCTGATCCAGCGAACAGCCGGCCAGCACAAGCTCTCGGCCCCTTGGGAAGGCCCCTTCGTCATCAGCAAGGCACTCAGCAACGACTCCTACTACTTGATCGACGCGCAAAAACCAAGAGCACGCAAGAGAGACGACTCCGGCAAGGAGTTGGAGCGACCATGGAACGCAAACCTCCTAAGACGATTTTACAGCTGAAAAGCAGTATGTATCACGCTCCCCTTTTGTATTAAGTACAAACCAACAGGCCCCCCAAACAGTACTCGGGGACTGCCTTTTATTTATCTATGAATGACGAGTGTCATATCCATGAATATATTATTACATTTTGAATTTTTGTCCGGCACCGGGTTCGACTAGTCGGCCCGGGGACTGGCCGCCTTGAGCTATATCGAAAGTTTTTCCTAAAAGTCAGAAAAGTAGTGCGCCGGCTCCCGAGTCCTCTCTTGTTGAAAGTCGCAGCTCAAAGAACTGACTGTCTGACTAGCAAGAGGAAAGACAGAAAGGACGCCCACACGAAAAACGGCTAAGGAACAACGAACCTATATAGCAAAGAGACGGCCTCCAAACATGCCTGCCGGCTACCAGAGCAGCCGGCTGGCCGGCTTCCTAAAAAACTTAGCTTCTAGTCCAGCAGAGCTAAAGTACTTCCCCCTCCCCAATCGGCCAGGCACTCCCCCGGCTATAGATTGCAGAGCAACTGTTTGACTGGGGAGGCGGCAACCAAGGGAGGGCGGCAAAGGAAAAAGCAGAAGGACAAAAAAGCTAAAGTACAAGGAAAGACCAAATGCATAAGTTATATATACATAAAGCCCCCAACAGGCGGCAACAGACATAAGTTTGAATACACCCAGTGGGTGGAATTGTGCAGAATTTAACCAAACATTGTTCTAAAAGAGCAACAAGACAGGGAAAGCAAAAAATGGCGGACTAGGACACGACATGGAGGCCGAGCTGGACGGCGAAGGCGGCCTTGCCGGCTGAAAGAGTGGCCGCCTAGCGGGTCTCGGCTTGGCCACCACCTACGGCAGGCGACGCACTCGCACGCGACGTGGTGCTGGAGGTGCGGTCAGGCTGAGGCTGGCCGGCTGCTCCACCAGCCGGCTCGGCGTCTTCACCTTCCTCCTCCTCTTCTTCACCCTCGTCGCTGGAGTCGATCTCCTCCGCCGAGTCCTCATCGTACGCCGGGTCCAGCCCGAACCACTCTTCCGGCTGGGCGACTCCATTGTCGTTCACCTCGGGGGCGAAGACGCTAGTGTCGGTGTAGTCGGCGATCGCCGAAGCCCGCCGAATGATGTTCGGCCGCATCGGCTCCAGCTCCGTGTCGGCTTGCTGCCGCCAGGTAGCAAGCTGGTCCAGGCTCAGGCCAGGGGTACCAGGCCTTGATGAACTCCAGCGCTCGCCTTGCGCCGGAGCGAGCCGCCGAGGCCTTCCAAGCCTCGAAGCGGCCGACTGCCACCACCAGAAGTCGGCGGTCCGACTGGGGGTGCGAGGGACCGCTTGACCGGGCCAGAGGGCGGCCAAGACCTGCGCCCCGGCACGCTGAAGCCGGCGGAGCAGCCGGTGAGCCGGCTGGACGCGAGCCTGGATCGCCAGGAGCTATTCCTCTAGCGAGCGGCCGGCGGTTGGCGAGATTTCAAAGCCGGCTTGCCTCCGCGCCTGGCGACGGGCCTCGATGGTCTGGTTGGCGGCAGTAGAATAGCCAGGGAAATACTCTGCGCGAAGAAGAAGAAAGGAAGAGAAGAGCACCAAAATCAGAAACCAAGCCAAAGTGGCAGACGGCAAGAAAGGACAGAGAGGTAGGCGGCTTACTGTCAACCAGATCTTCGATCTGGCCGTAGCCAGAGACCAGAGTCTGCCTGGCCTCAGCCCAGCCAGCCGCCTCCGTCTCGAACTCGGCCTGGAGAGTGGCTTCGCGATCCTGCGCAGCCTTCAGCGCCGCCTTGTGGCCTTCCTCCTGGTCGGCCAGCTTCTTGACCAGGCGGTCGCGCTCCTGCACCAAGGCGGCGAGCTCGGCATCCTTGGCACGAAGAGCAGTCTGGGACTCCCCCAACTGTGCCCTTAGACTGGCATTGGCCGCTGCAGAGACGGCAGAAGAAGAAGAACAGTAAGAAATCGTCAAGGAAGATCCGACCCGACTGCTCAGCAGTCGGCCCGAATCTCGGGGACTACACCCAGTGGGTGCGCTGACGCGCCCCCACATGAGATAAAGATCAAGTCACATACCTCGGCTCTCAGTAAGGTCGGCGGTCTTCCGAGTCAGCTCCCGAGCCTGGGAGTTGAAGGCGGCCGCTCAGAGGTAGTGGTAGTCCTGCAAGATGGACAGAAGACCATGCAAGATGGACAGAAGACCAAAGTAAGAACGAAAACAACAAAGGCAAATCCTCCAAGAAGTTCCAAGCCGCCTGCTAAGCAGCCGACTCGGAACTCAGGGACTACACCCAGTGGGTGCGCTGACGCGCCCCCACGGAAGAAATCAAGATCAAGAAGAGAAATCAAGGTCAAGAAAAAAACAAGATGGGAATACTAACCCGGATGGCCGCCCGCGTCGCGAGGAACTCATCGGTGAACTGCCTCAGCGCCGCGGCTTGGCTTTGGAGCCGGGTCCGGACGTCTTGCGCAGCCACGTTCACCACGGCCGTCCCTCCGCCTGGTGTCCACCCCGAGGTAGCGCTGGCCGCCTCCGCATCTCGGGCCGACGAGCTGGAGCCTACGGCCGGCTGTGGCTCCGACGCGGCCTTCCCCGCACGCCGGCTTGGCGGAATCCGGACCTCGACCTTAGCCCTCGCGGCCGGCTCGCCCTCCGCCGACTGTGCAGGCGGTGGATCAGGCTGGCCGCCTTGGGCCGCCCCAGTTGGCGGGGTCGGCTCCGGCACCTTCTCCAAGATGATGCCGTCGTCGCCGTTTCCCCCCAGCCCCGGCTGGTCGCCGCTGACTCCCCCTGGCGACGGCTCCATGCCCCCAGGTGCCATGACGCGCAGTGGGGTGACCATCAAAACCTCCCCCGCCGTCGCCGCGGCCTCAGCCTCTGCCTGGGCCCTGGCTGCGGCCTCGGCGAGTGCCTTCGCCGCCTCCTCCTCCCGTGCCGCCTGAGCGGCGGCCGCCTTCCGCGCCTCCGCCTCCCGTGCCTCCTGCTCCTCCCACGCCTCCCGCGCGTTCCTTTCCATCGCCTCCTGGAGGTCGGCGCGGGGGTCCACGCGCGGGTGGTGCTCCCAGAGCCCCTTGGCGACTCGACGACGGAGCCGCCAGCCGCCCGCTCAAGTGACAACGGAGCTCTGATCGTTGAAGAAAAATACGAGAGTTCAAGAACCACCAAAGAAAAGAAAGAAAGAGAGTACACAAAGAAGGATTCGGACTTACGCCGACACTGTCTGCGGTTGCTTCACCACCTTGCGGAAACGAGCCGCCTTCGCGGCCGCCTCCTCCCGCCTGGTGGCTGCCGCCCCGCCTCTAGGTTTCTTCGTTCGGCTGCCGAACAAGCCCTGGGCGGCACGACGCTTCTGACCTCCACCCCAAGCAGGCTGCGCGGCGGAGGAGCCCGCGCCGCGTCCAGATGCCGGCTGGCGGCGCGGGACGGCTTCGGCTTCATCCTCGTCTGGCCAGTCGTCAAAGGTGGCAGTGAACCCGGAGCCGCCTGTTTCGCCGCCGGCTTGGCCTCCGCCCGGCTCGACGTCGTCGTCCATATGGACCGCCCCCAGGTCGGGGTCCTCCAGGTCATGTTCGGTCCGGTCGGGGACGAAGCGGCCCTCCGTGTCCGACCCGCCGGCCGGCCGAAGAAGAGGACTCTGTCAAAGAACAAGCCGACTAAGTTAGAGTCGGCCCAGAGGAACTCGGCAACAAGGCTGAGAGAGAGAGAAAAGGACACAGGGAGAGCATACCGTAGGCGGCGGATGGGCTCGGCTATACGGCTCCTTGGCGAACTGCCACTCTTCGGTGAGTTCGCAGTTCGCAAGGTAGTTCACCATGTAGGCGACCTCATGGCGCGGCATCTCCTTGGTGCACATTCAGCTCGGATCGAGCTGGCCGCTCATCTGACAGATCAGATGAGGCCGGCTCTGGAGCGGAAGGACCCGGCGCGTGACGAACGCGGCCAGAAGGTCGGGCCCCGTCAGGCCCTCCGACTGGACCATCACCCGCAGTCGGGCGATGGCGGCGTTTCCCGCCGGCGACAGCGTCACAGCCCGGAAGGACCACTGGGGCAGCCTGCCCGCCGGTGGGCCGGCTACGTAAGCCGGCAGGTTGATGTAGTCGCCCCGGGGAGCGATGTTCCGCACGTAGAAGTACGACTTCTGCCACTTCTTCACCGATTGGATCAGCGTGATGACGGGGAAGGGGTTGTCGGCAGACGATCTCCGCGACGCGATGAAGGCGCCAGTATGAGCCGGCACGCCCTTACTGCGCGTGCCCAGCTTCGACTGGAAGAACTCCCCCAGAGCTCAAGGGTGGGGAGGACGCCGAGATAGCCCTCGCACAGGGTGACGAAGGCGGACAGCAGCACCACCGCGTTGGGGGTGAGATGGTGCGGCTGGAGCTGATAGAAGTCGAGCCAGGAGCGGAAGAAGGCGCTCACTGGCAGGCCGAAGCCGCGCAAGAAGTGCGAGCGGAAGACCACCCGCTCGCCTTCCTGCGGCCTCGGCGAGATTTCCTTCTCCGGCGCGAGGCGGACCTCCACTTTGTCTGCGCTGGGCAGCCGCCGCGTGTCGCGGAGGAAGTCGACGTGGTCGTCATGGATGTTGGAGCCGTCCCAATCCCTGCCAAACCGCTCTACGGTGGGAGGCATGGCGAAAGCTAGCACGGCGGCGGAGGAACGTGCGGTGGAAGAGCGCGGCGAGGCGCTGTCGCGAGAACTGGCAAGAGCGAAGAAGACGGTGGAAGTAGGAGGAGCGTGCGAGGGCCTGCCGCCCTGCACCTCCCCCTACTTATAGCCTCACGAGGCCGAAGAGGCCGGACGTGGGGGGGAGACGTGGGATTAACTGCGCCCACTCCCCCCATGTCTCGCGATTATTGCGCATAAATGCGAGCCGAAACTGCCACACGGAACGTACGGGCAGTTTCGGGATACAAAGGATCCGCGCCTGGACCGGGGCGCGGACGTGGCGGGCCACCTCCCTGCGCGACGTCCCGTCACGCGCGTGGGCTGGCAGGCTTTCCGGCCACGTGGTTCGCCGACGGCCCGTGGCCGGTCCGCGACCCGATGCACGTGCCGGCGGGCTCCCGCCCTCCGACTCCAGAAGATTTCGACTCAGGCGGCGTGCGTGACCAAGGCCGGCTCCCAGCTGCCGGCTTGTCACGATAGGAAGCTGATCGAGCTTCTCAAACCCCACTCCACCTCGAAGCCCAATTAGCTTCGGGGACTACTGTCGGAGTAAATGGCCACGGGTAGCCTAACCGACTGCCCCTGGTTCTTCTGAAAAAATTATCAGGCCTTCGGGCCTCCAAGCACTCCGAGCATTGGGCCGCCTTCCCAGGCCGGCTACCTCTGAAGCCGACTCCCGGAAGGCGACCCAGCCTCACCAACTCCTCCCCAGGATGACTACAGGGTGGCCGACTCCAAGAAGCCGGCCAAGAAGGACGCCGACTCCAAAAAGCCGGTCGAGACCACAACCACTCCAAGCCACTCCCACATAACGGCGACAAGACGGGGTGTGGCCACAGTGCGGCCCACTACCCCCGAAGCCCGAGGCAGGCGTGGCTACAGGAGGCCGTACGGGGCGGCCGTCTCCCATGCGGCTCGGCACTGTAGCCATGCCAGCCTCGACGTCATCCACGACCGACTCCTGTACGGCCCAAGGACGGCGGGCCCCTTCAGCCAGAGAGAGGCGATAAGGCGGCCCGGCCTTTCACAGTCGGCCAAGAGCGTAGCCGGCCTCCAGAAGCCGGCTACTCCCTTCCTCGAAGCAGGAGCCCCATTAAGGAGACAAGATGAGGTAAGGCTACAGTGAGAGCCCCCGAGGCGGCCCACTGTAGCCACGCTTACCTCGAGAAAGCCCTCGTCATCAGAGGCGCGGCTACAGTAAGCAGCCGCCGACAAGACCCTAGGCGGTGGGGCCGGCCTGTCGACCAAGTAGCCGGCAGCCGGCGGGACCCAGCAGCCGGCGGAGAAGCCGGCGAGCGTAGACACTGACGGCTGGGACCAGAGCCCAGCCGGATTACCATTGTACCCCCGGGGGGTAGGCCTATATAAACCCCCCGGAGCACCCATGCAAAGGGTTGGCCTCTGAGCATAGAGTAGCCTTCTAAGCATAGCACACACACCATAGATAGAGAGAAGCAAGAGCTAGCCTTGTTCTTCTTCTCCCTTGATCTCAACAGCTCTAGGAGCGATTGTAGCTACCTTTTATCGATCTAGTGATCATGCGGAGACCCCGCAGAGCAGGACTAGGGGTGTTATCTCCTCGGAGAGCCCCGAACCTGGGTAAGATCCGCCGGCGTGCATGTCTTCGCCTCATCCCGTTTCCAGGCACCGGCGACGTTTTATTGGCTCCCACAATGATAAGCCATCCCTTGGCATATGTCGCACCAACCACCCGACATGGAGTGTCTTTCTTCGTTAACTCATTCATTGGTGCAGCAATGGTGTTGAAATCGTTCACGAACCGGCGGTAGGAACTTGCAAGTACGAGGAAGCTACGTACTTGGCTCACATTGTGTGGAGGCATCCACTCACGAATAGCCTTGATCTTCTCTTCATCGACCTCCACACCTTTTCCTGAAACAACAAAGCCAAGAAACACGACCTTGTTTGTGCAAAATGTGCACTTTTCCACGTTAGCATACAACTTTTCCACCCGTAGGACAGCAAGCACACATTTTATATGTCCAACATGATCCTCCAAAGTTTTCCTATAAATCAATATGTCATCAAAGTAAACCACTACAAACCGGCCAGTGAAGGGTCTAAGCACATGATTCATCAATCTCATGAAAGTACTAGGTGCATTCGTTAATCCAAAAGGCATAACCAACCATTCATACAAGCCTAATTTTGTCTTAAATGCAGTTTTCCGTTCGTCACCCTCTTTATCTTATTTGGTGGTAACCACTTCGCAAATCAATTTTGGAAAATATGGTGGAGCCACAAAGTTCATCAAGCATGTCATCGAGCCTAGGAATAGGGTGCCGATATCTCACAGTTATGTTGTTAATGGATCTACAATCAGTGCACATGCGCATGGTATCGTATTTCTTTGGAACTAAAAGAATGGGAAGAACACAAGGAGAAAGACTTTCCCTTACATATATACCCTTTATTAAGAAGATCTTCTACTTGCCTCTGAATTTCCTTCGTCTCCTCTGGGTTTGCTCGGTATGGTGGTCGGTTTGGTAGTGGGGTGCCCGGAACCAAGTCGATTTGGTGCTCAATGCCCCGCTTCGGTGGCAAACCAGGTGGTACCTCCTTGGGAAACACATCCTCATACTCCTGCAAAAGATAAAAAACAACACTAGGAAGAGTTGAGGTAAGTCGTTAGCAGCCAATAAAGTTTCCTTGTACATGAGTACAAAGAATGGAGTATTAGGTTCTCTCAATTCCCGCATATCCCTTTTCCTAGTCATCATAACTAATCCCTATTTTTCCTGGGGCTTGGTCATATTTGGCTATGGGACTTTTGGCTGTGGAAACACTCCCTCACTATGTTGGTCGCTCACTCTTTGTGTATGATCAATCTCTCCCTTTTTCTTTCCTTTTCTTTTCATCGCATCAAGATAGACTTCTTCGGGTGTCATGGGCAGCCAAGTGAATTTTTATCCTCTATGGGAAAAACATAAGCGATTCGCGCGCCCGCTGATTTTCACATCGCGATCATGCAGCCACGGTCGTCCAAGAAGCAAGTGACAAGCGTGCATCGGCACCACATCGCACTCAACATCATCCTAATATGTCCCTACTGAAATTGGTATTTGCACGCTGCTAATCACCTTAATTGCACCACAATCATTTAGCCATTCCATGCGGTATGGATGTGGGTGACGTTTTGTTTGCAATTGAAGCTTCTCGTCCATCTCTGTGTTTGCAATATTGTTGCAGCTGCCACTATCAACAATCACTCGACATATCTTTGAGTTGATAAGGTAACGGGTGTGGAAAAGATTATGTCGCTCCCCTTTTCCTCCTCCACAACCTAGGCATTAAGTGAACGACATACAACAAGAGCTAAACCATCAAGTTCTTCATGAGATAAAATAGTGCCTCCTACTTCCCAACCTTGCTCCTCTTCCACTTCATCATTGCCACCTTCAGTTTCACTTTCAGACTCCCATTCAACTCGTTCATTGATGATCATAGTTCTTTTGCTTGGACATTTCGGAGAAATGTGACCTCTTCCTTTGCACTTGTGGCATTGAATGTCACTGTTGCATGTGGAACTCTTTTCTGGAGGTGGAGTAGAGGATACTCCTGCTACAGATGATGTCCTCTTATCTTGATTGTGAATAGCAGGTGAGGAAGCCGTCGAGGCATGTGGGTGCCTAGGTGGTGCACCCTCAAACTGAGAACCATATGGCTATTGTGTTCGCTGCCATGAGCGTGTGGTGGCGCGGCCTTGGAAAGCACGAGTACGACCATTGCCCATATTCTTCTTCTCATCTCGTATAGATTGATGTACCACATCTTGTAATGTATCATAAGGAAACATCTCCACAAAATCTAATATTTCATCATTCAGTCCATGTAAAAATCTCGCCATCTTCGCCTCATCACTTTCACGGGTTCTTGTCCGAATTAGCAGCATCTCCATCTCTTTATAGTACTCCTCAATAGTGCGGGAACCTTGAGTGAGCCCCTGCAACTGCTTGTACAATTGCCTCTCATAGTATGATGGAACAAATCGGCGCCTCATGACTTCCTTCATCAAGGTCCAGCTGCGGATATGATTAGTGCCCGACATCAACCGACCGTCTTGTAGGTGATTCCACCATGTGAGAGCATAACCAGAGAACTCCATAACAGCAAGATCAACTCTCTTGGCTTCAGAAAAACCATGGATGCGAAAGGTTTGATCGCATTTCTCCTCCCACTCAATATATGTATTCGGATACTCTGTTCCTGTGAAGGATGGCACATGTAGCTTCACTCTCGCTTGGTTGTCACGGTCATCTTGATCACGACGGTCATAATGATGACCATTGCGACCAAAAACAGCACCACGGCAAGGCGAGGAGTAGGGTTCATGGTCCCCCATGCCTTCATCTTCGTCACCATGCTTGGAGAGATCTTCAAGGGAGATGTCATGACCATAATTTGCCGCTCATCGCCGGTGATCAGCGGCAAACCCGCGGGGGTCATGGCCTCGCCCGCGAGCTTCTCCTCCATGCAGCCCACCCTCACGGGGGGCGGCAAAGTCACCACGCCTCCGTTCAGCACCAACAGCAGGGGCGCCGTGAGCAGCAGCTCCTGCCGCTCTTCCACGACCATCGTGGCGATCCTTGTTCCCTTGACGTCGTCGGTTGTCGGCGGCCAGCGAGGCAGCGGGGCTGCGTTGAGGTTGATCCATGGGTAGTGGAGCCCACGAGAAGCTTCTCTACCGACCTTCGCCTATATAAATACTCTAAGATCCCAAAAACCCTAGGGGAGTCGACGAAACACAATTCTAGCCGCCCCAAGTTCCAGAACCACGATATCCAATCTAGAGGCCTTTTCCGGCACTCTGCCGGAGGGGTCAACAATCACGAAGGGGTTCTTCATCATCTCCCTTGCCCCTTCGATGATGTGTGGGTAGTTTACCATAGACCTACGGGTCCGTAGGTAGTAGCTAGATGGCTTCTTCTCTCCTTTTGATCCTCAATACAATGTTCTCCTCGATGTTATTGCAGATCTATTTGATGTAATGACTTTTTGCGGTGTGTTTGTTGGGATCCGATGAATTGTGAGTTTATGATCAGATTTATCCATGAATATTATTTGAGTCTTTGTTGAACTCTTTTATGCATGATTGTTATAGCCTCGTATTTCTTCTCCGAAACTTTGGTTAGGTTTGGCCAACTAGATTGGTATTTCTTGCCATGGGAAGAGGTGCTTTGTGATGGGTTTGATCTTGCGGTGCTCAATCTCAGTGACAGAAGGAGACATGACACGCATGTATCGTTGCCATTAAGGATAAAAGGATGGGGTCTATTCCTACGTGAATAGATCTTGTCTACATCATGTCATCGTTCTTATTGCATTACTCTGTTTTTCCATGAACTTAATACACTAGATGCATGCTGGATAGCGGTCGATGTGTGGAGTAATAGTAGTAGATGCAGGCAGGAGTCCGTCTACTAATCTTGGACGTGATGCCTATATACATGATCATTGCCTTGAATATCGTCATAATTATTTGCTCTTTTATCAATTGCCCAACAGTAATTTGTTTACCCACCGTATGCTATTTTCTCAAGAGAAGCCTCTAGTGAAATCTTCGGCCCCTGGGTCTATTTCCTATCATATTAAAACCCAAAAATACCTTTCTGCACTTCTTATTTATTTATTTTATTTTATGTTTTCGCTAGATTTATTTATCAAATCTCATACAATTTAATCTATCTCAATACTGAGAGGGATTGACAACTCCTCTTACGCGTTGGGTTGCAAGTATTTGTTGTTTGTGTGCAGGTGTTGTTTACATAGTGTTGATTGGTTCTCCTATTTGAGTGATAAAATTGGTTTCAGAACTGAGGGAAATACTTACCGTTGTTGTGCTGCATCATCCTCTCCTCTTTGGGGAATTACCAACGCAGATACAAGCAATCAGGTGGCGGCGGCTCCGTATCATAAAACACGATGATTCCTTCTCTCTAGGTTTTTTCTCCCCGAATGGGTATATATGGAGTTGGAGTTAGGGTTGCTGGAGGCTCCAGGGGCCCACAAGCCCGCCAGGCGTGCCCTGGGTGGGGGGGGGGGTGTGCCCCCTGGGCTTGTGGCGCCTAGGTGGCCCCCTATGGTAATTCTTTTCGCTAGTATTTTTATATATATTCTAAAAATATTCTACGTAAATTTTCAACCCAATTCGAAAACTTTTATTTCTGCACAAAAGTAACACCATGGTAATTCTATTGAAAACAACGTCTGTCCGGATTAGCACTACAAAAAAAAGACACATCCGTGACATTTTGGGCCGAACGAATTTTTTTTCTGTCATACATATGACACTTCTATGACGATAATTGTGACAAAACCCGGTATCATCATAGATGTGGTGGGCTCCTACTTCTATGACAAAAAATCATGACAGAAAATGGGCTTTTCGTCCTGGGCGGGCCGGAGACGCAGCTGCATGACATTCTTTGGGCCGTCCATGACGGAAAAAACCGTGGTAGAAGCGAGGGCGAGGAAAATTTCTGGGAGTTCCCGGTTACGGTGGGAGGTCGGGGGCCAAGCGATGCGCGTTTCTCTTGTACACGTACGCGCGTGTGTGCGAGGCGTTGGCTCTAACTGAACCCGAGCGAGGCGTTGGGCTCTAACTGAACCCGAGAGATTGCACTGTAGGCTACGCGTTACTGAACCCGAGCGATCGATCGATGGCTGTTAACTGAACCCGATCGAGTGATTCCTTCGCTACTGCTGCTAACTGAAGC